>NW_028261382.1:145330231-145630231 GCF_051295495.1 Thamnophis sirtalis | reverse complement strand
TCTTAGTAGACACTACACATACAGCAACTATTCTCATTCGAAACTGCAAAATCAATTTATGTTATTGTGCTGTTCAATCTCAGTAGAGTAGATAGATGAAGTCTGCCGATAGCTTCAACTCATAAAATGTGAGTCAGATATATACTAGTATTTATCTAACAAGGACACATGAAACAAGGTGTCATAATTCTTGAAAAAAAATGCATGTATCCTCAAAAATGGAATTTCCTTATCTACCAAAATTTAATTGAATGATAAGCAAATTGGTAATTGTATTCTTTCATTACAGAGTTTGAATACACCATTCTTCTAGAAAGGTGGTGCCAAAATAAAAAAGGAAATTAAAAACTAGATTTGTATCATACTAATATTTGTGTGACTACACATGAGACTTGTTGTATTACATACAGGTTGCAAATAACATGTATCCTTACTTAAAATAGGAAGAGGAAACCTATTAACTTACCTGCTGAATTTGCATTGGGAAAGGTCCCAGTGAATTTTCCATTATAACAGTTGGTACAGGAGCCCATCTTCGTTTACTGCGTCTAAGAACTATCTCTCCTGTTTTATGTGTCTAAGTTCAAAAGATATACAATCAAGAAATAGTAATATATTTGCAAAATATATAATTTATTCTAGTATTTTCAGCTGACTTATTTACTTATATTTTTCAGTGGCCCAAATAAACTTTTTTCATGGAATGTCTTTACTATCATCATTCTTTGTCCAACACAATAATTTTAACAAGATAAACTCAGAATTTATCTTTCATCTATAGCTAAAGGAATGCTAAAAACTTGTTAAAACTATATATTATAATGCTATCTTATAGGAACTGCTAAGGCTGTCAGAAAAAGCCATATTGTTGTCTCTCTATTATTTTCCTTTATACAATGTCCTTTTAAATACATCATACATTTAACATTCACACATTGCCAAGATCCCAGAAGGAACCTCATGTCTACAGACTCACTGCATTTCATCAGTTAAAACTCCTAGAAGAATGTTTTGATGTCAAGCATTTTGACTAATTCAAATTTCCACAATATGATCCATCCGCATCAGGGTGTCAGTTCTGAAACTGGCTAATGTTGACTGATTAATTTAGAAGTTACCAGGTTTGGAAGAGCTGATTTACATATGAATGAGGATAGAGTAGCAAAAATCAAATATCAGGATTTTCCTAGAATCAGTTTCAGTGAATTAACTTTCATAACAACTAATTCCAAGCCACTCACTTTTGGAGAACGTGACAGTAAATTAACATGGATTTGCTTTTGTTGACTATTTTGCAAATTCTTGAGCAATATGGTGAATGTTTTCTTTCCAGAAGACAAAGAAACTGTATTTGCTGTAAATATTGAACCATCTTCCAGAACTACGAAATCAGGGTCACTGGTACCGATTAGGTGAGGAGTTCTAAGACACCCTTTCAGATTTACTAATAAAAAGATGAAAAGAAAGTTGTTAAAAAAAAATCATTCTCAATATCACACAAATAGACCAAAGATACATGTGTATAACCTAAACATTTTACACTGTGTACATAAGTGCATTATGTATTTTATGTATAAATCAAAGTATAACAAAACTGCTTATAATCCTCATACTTTTTGGACCCTCTTGCTACACCACTCTAGTGCACAGGAAGGAGGGAAGATGAATTACTCTCCCTCATCACCGCTGACTTTTTGGACCCCCTTGCTACACCACTCTAGTGCACAGGAAGGAGGGAAGACGTATTACTCTCCCTCCTTATCACCGCTGATCTCCATCTACCTGAACTTTTTACAAATCCGCCTTATAGACTTTGCACAATACTAATATTAACATCTGCGCGAACTTTCTGTATGTGAAATGTGTGTGGTATGCATGTAGTTGAGTGATCCCACGTTCTTTTAAATTAATTTAATTCATCTTTCTATTTTATTGTATTGTTGTATGTTTTTAATGCTATAGTGCGGTATCTATGCGGAGTATGTTTGGCCGGTATGTATGAGGGGATTGAGAGTGCGGCCTGGAGCCCCCTCCACTGAGTACAGAAGCAGAAGTGGATGGGGGCCGGATCCGCCTCTCATCCTAGAGCGCATGGTATGAATGGCCTGCCGAGAAGAACGGGGACCGTGGGAGAAGGGGGGGATCTACGGGGATGGGGGCGGGCGGAGCATCGTGGTTACAACTGGGAGGGGCAGGTATGACGGGAGCTACAGGGCTAGCCATTACCGGGGAAGGAGGGTTCGCTACGTCACAGCTATCCCTTGTTCCGGCCCTGTAAGCTCATCTCAACGACCAGGTGACAAGGGAAGTCAAGGCCCTGGTCTCAGGTTGCTGTTGCTAAATGCCAGGTCTGTGATTCATAAAGCTCCCCTCGTCCGGGACTTAATATTAGACGAGGGGGCAGACCTGGCATGTATTACTGAAACCTGGTTGGGCCATGAGGGAGGAGTCCCCCTCTCAGAAATATGCCCAGAAGGGTTTCAGGTGCTCCACGAACCACGACATCAGAAATGGGTGGGGGAGTGGCAACTATTATCCGGGAATCATTAGTTCCTCGCAGGATCCCTGCTCCAGAGACTGTCGGGTGTGAGTCCCTCCTTGTGAAGTTGGACCTGGGGGGTCAAGTGGGCTTGTTTTTGATGTACCTACCTCCCAGCTGCATCACAACAGCCCTGCCTGCGCTCCTAGAGTCAGTAGCCGGACTGGCGGTTGAGTTCCCCAGACTTATAGTACTGGGGGACTTCAACCTGCAATCTCTTGGTGAACACTCCGATGGGGCCCAGGAGTTCATGGCTTCCATGGCAACCATGGACTTGACCCAGGTAATTCAGGGTCCGACTCATACAGCAGGACACACACTCGACTTTGTGTTTCTCTCGGGACAGTGGAGACATGATCTGGAACTAAAGGGGATAGAGATCTCGCCCTTGTCATGGTCAGATCACTTCCTGCTGAGGCTTGATTTTCGGAAGCTGCTCCCCCACTGCAGGGAGTGGAGCCAATTAAATGGTTCCGCCCCAGGCGCCTGATGGACCCATTGGGATTTCAGACGGAGCTTGGAGAGATACCTGACTCCCTTGCCCACAATCTGACTGAGTCCTTGGTCGCTGCCTGGAATATAGCGGCGGCTGAGGCATTAGATTGGATTGCACCTTTGCGGCCTCTCCGCGGCAGTGGATCCAGGAGAGCACCTTGGTTTACCGAGGAACTCCGTGAGATGAAGCACCAAAAGAGACGCCTAGAGCGACGCTGGAGGGCTAGTAACTCCGAATCCGACCGAACACTACTAAGAGCCTTTATTAGGACTTATTTAGTGGCGATACGGGCGGCAAAATGTACTCATTTTTCCACTCTTATTGCGTCCGCAGAATCTCGCCCGGATGCCCTGCTTAGGATAACCCACTCCTTCCTGAAAGGGAGGGATGCGGGGGAACCCTTACAGGGAAGAGCTGAGGAATTTGCCCAGTTTCTGTCGGACAAAGTCACTCAGATTCGGACGGACCTTGACTCCACTTGGACAGTGCCAGTAGAGATGCTGAGGGAGGGCCTTGATCAAACTTTGTGGAGTGAGTTCCAGCTTGTCACTCCTGAGGAAGTGGACAACGCCATCGGAGCGATGAGTGCCGCCACCTGTTTGCTGGACCCGTGTCCCTCCTGGTTGGTTTCGACCAGCAGAGAGGTGACACGAGGCTGGCTCCAGAGGATCGTGAACACCTCTCTTCAGGAGGGATCTTTCCCGCAACCTTTGAAGGAAGCTGTGGTGAGATCCCTCCTTAAGAAGCCTTCTCTGGACCCAGCTGTCCTTAAAAACTATCGTCCAGTCTCCAACCTCCCTTTTGTAGGGAAGGTTGTTGAGAAGGTAGTGGCCTTCCAACTACGACGGACCTTGGATGAAGTGGATTATCTAGATCCCTTTCAGTCTGGTTTCTGGCCTGGTTACTGCTTCGAAACTGCTTTGGTCACGCTGACCGATGATCTCTGGCGAGCCAGGGATAGAGGACATTCCTCTATCCTGGTGCTCCTTGACCTCTCAGCGGTCTTCGATACCATCGGCCATGGTATCCTTCTGCGGCGGCTAGAAGAGGTGGGAGTGGGAGGCACCGTTTTGCGGTGGTTCTCCTCTTACCTCCCTGGCAGGTCGCAGTCTGTGTTGTTCAGAGGACAGAGGTCAACCCCTAGGCCCCTTAAATACGGGGTGCCGCAGGGCTCAGTCCTGTCCCCCCCCCTATTTAATATCTACATATTAAGTCCTACGGGATTGGGCGGCATACAAATTTTTTATTATATTATTTTTTTTTATTATTATTATTATTATACAATGGTATCACAGCGGCCAGTTGTTTCGCCGGATTTGGCATTGGTTACTAGTCGGGCCCCACCCAGGGGCCTAGGACGTCGTAACGTATTTTCGTAATATGCGTGCAGATCCAAGCAGTGCGGCTTTTTGCATTTGACTGATGGTGATTTTGTCAATTTTTAACTGTTTTAAATGTAATTCCAGTGCTTTTGGAATAGCACCCAGTGTGCCAATTACCACTGGAATTACCACTGCTGGTTTGTGCCATAGTCATTGAATTTCGATTTTTAAGTCCTGGTATCTTGCGATTTTTTCATGTTCCTTCTCGGCGACCCTGCTATCACCTGGTATTGCGATGTCTATGATTGTGACCTTATTTTTCTCAACCAGTGTGATGTCTGGTGTATTATGCGCCAGTATTTTGTCGGTTTGTATACGGAAATCCCACAAGATCTTGACCATCTGATTTTCGGTGACTTTTTCAGGCTGATGTTCCCACCAGTTTTTTGCTGTTTTGATATTATAATTTTTGCACAAATTCCAATGGATCATTTGTGCTACTGAATTGTGTCGCAATTTATAATCAGTCTGCGCGATTTTTTTACAGCAGCTGAGTATGTGATCAACAGTTTCATCAGCTTCTTTGCAAAGTCTGCATTTGGCATCATCAGAGGATTTTTCAATTTTGGCCTTAATGGCATTTGTGCGGATAGCTTGTTCTTGCGCAGCCAGGATTAGTGACTCTGTTTCTTTCTTTAATGTACCTGTTGTTAACCATAACCAAGTTTGTTCACTGTCCACTTTATCTTTTATTTTTTCCAGAAATTGGCCATGCAGTGCTTTGTTCTGCCAACTCTCCATTCTTGATTTTATCACATCTTTTCTGTATTCTTGTTTCGTCTGTTGGGCCTTCAGTAGATTTTTGTTCTTTACTTCGATTAATAGATGTTCTTGATTTCTTTTAAATAATCAGCCAGTGCATGTTTTTCTTCTTCAACTGTTTGCTTCACTTGTAATAATCCTCTGCCACCTGATTTTCGGGGCAGATATAGTCTATCAGTATCACCATGTGGATGTAAACTGTAGTGCATTGTCATTAGTTTCCTGGTTTTTCGGTCCAAAAGGTCCAAATCAGCTTGTGTCCAGTTAACTATACCAGCTGTGTATCTTATAACTGGTATTGCCCAGGTATTTATGGCCTTGATTGTATTTCCACCATTCAATTTAGATTTTAAAATTTTCCTAACTCTGTTGGTGTACTCTCGCCTGACAATAGTTTTTACTTCTCCATGCTTGATGTTATCCAACTGCAGAATGCCTAAGTATTTGTAGGCTTCATTTTCTTTGCATTTAATTAATTGGCCATTGGGCATTTCAATTCCCTCACATGCAGTTTATTATTATTATTATTATTATTATTATTATTATTATTATTATTATTATTATTATTATTATTATTACGATCGGGAGGGCACCAGGGTCGGGTCTGCCTCCGGCAGGGGGCAGCAGCTAAGGGCATCAGGATGCCCTAGCTGCTTGCCTGGACGGTAGAGCAGCGTATAAGAATACGCTGCGAGGAATTCCGTCCAGCGCGTCATCCTGGGAGAGAGGATTGGGGGGGGTCTCCTTGTCGCCTGCCAAAAGCCCAAGGAGCAGCTTATGGTCAGTGACATGGGTAAAGTGCCGACCATACAAATAGTCATGAAACTTTTTAACCCCGGACACTGCAGCCAGAGCCTCCTTGTCTATCTGGCTGTAATTGCGCTCCGCTGAGGAGAGTGTCCGGGAGTAAAAAGCCACGGGGGCCTCTGAGCCATTTGGGGGGACATGGCTCAGGACCGCCCCCAAACCGTAGGGGGAGGCATCACAGGCTAACATCAGCGGCAGCTTGTACTGACAGCAAACGAGCATTTTCTGCGCTTGAGTTTTAAACCCGCGCCCCTAAAATGAAGGAGGACCTTCCTCAGCATTTCGATGAGTTCTGAGCGGCTGGAAGCAGCGATCAGAACGTCATCGAAATATGGAACCACGCCAGGGAGCCCATGGCACAGCCGCTCCATGAGGCTCTGGAAGATCCCCGGGGCCACGGAAACGCCGAATTGGAGGCGGCGGCAACAAAAAGCCCCACGATGGGTGACGATGGTCTGGGCAGCCGCCGCATCGTCATCCACCGGGAGCTGTTGGTAGGCCTGCGCCATATCCAGTTTTGCAAATGTGCAGCCCCACCCCAGGGAATGGAGCAGGTGCTGCACCACAGGGACTGGATAGGGGTTTGCCTGGAGGGCAAGGTTGATAGTCGACTTGTAGTCGGCGCAGATCCACACCAACCCGTCTGGCTTGACAGGGACCACGATCAGGGTCTCCCATCGTGAGTGGTCGACGGGTTCGAGTACGCCCTGCGCCAGAAGCTTATCAAGTTCAGCGTCAACCTTGGCCCTCAAGGCAAAAGGCACCCTGCGAGCCTTCAGCCGAACTGGAGCAACCTGGGGGTTGAGCTTAAGGGAGATGGGAGTGCCCTTGTAAGAACCCAGCTGGCCATCGAAGATGTCAGAGAATTCTGTGAGGACATCTTCCAGGGAGGAGGGAACCACCCTATGCACACACACCCGATAGACAACCCCAAGGCAGGAAACCAATCAAGCCCCAATAAGGCATGTAGGGAGTTTTTAACAATAACAATAGGCAAACGGCCGTGAAAATCCCCATAGTCCACCCAAATGGGGAAAGAACCCATGGTGGGAATAAGAGTCCCCTGGTAGTCCCTGAGGGGGCTCGATCCTCTAAACAATCTGTATAACTCTGCCTGTTATTTTTTAAATATATTGGCACCCAGAACTTGAAAAGGGTAGGAAGATGAGATTGGAAATCATATCAGATACATAATACATTTGACCACAGATAAATAGACAGACATACAAAAAAAAAACGGAATCCATCTTTAAATATCTATTTTATCTATTTACCTTGGCTTAAATTATCTCTAAACAATAAATCTTAAATGAATATCACCTGGTTAAACATTGCTCAGAAATGCTGAATGCAGCAAATGAAATGCAGAAAATAAATAAAAGAAAATGATCATTGGAATTCAAAATATATGCCAAGGTAGAAGGAAGTAAATAGTTAATTCTATTTATTTCAGGTAAAAATTGTAATTTTAGTACACTTTCTCCCAAGCTGAAATTTGGTCTGTTCATTTTTAAATTTGGATCCTAAAACCTTGCTGTGTTTTCCTGGCTCACCCTTTAATCAGAAAATTTTTCTTTTGAATACAATACTTGAAGAAAAATTCTTGTTATAAGGAGGGGGGGCAAAAATAACCACAGATATTAGATTCTAATTATTATAACTTATAACTTGCCATTTTCTCACCTTGGCCAATTAGTGTATCTGGATTTAGTTTTGGAGGCACATTTAGGGTAACTTTTTTACAAGCTTCACAAGATAAACTTAATACCTAGATGGAGACAAAAGAATTAGCATTTAATTATATTTGTATTGCAGAATTATAAATAATGGAAATAAATATAACTTTGCACATCGCTGCTGCAATTTGCCCATTATTTAAAATAGTAAATATGAATTATGAATTAGGAAGCATATATTAGAAAGAGAAAATCTAGTCTATTTATTTTTCCATATAAAAGAATTAGATGTATGTTACATCTCCATGCATAGAAATTTCCAACAGAAAATATATAAAAAACATAGCCGGTATATTACAAGCAAAAACTGTAACACATCAGTTGTAAAAGCAGAACAAATTAACAGGACTCCATGATACTCTGACCCTTTATATTTTTTATTTTATGCATTTATTTAGTTTAGATCATTTATATAGCCACCAATAAATGTATATATATTTTTAAAAAGTTAAAAATAATAAAACCTCCACCCCTTTCAAAGTTTAATAATATTGTTATAATACATGAAGATACAGAAGTTTTACAAAGCAACATTGCCTGCAGAAATAGTTGCACAAAATTATGTTTCCATTATGGAAGGGAATGCTATAATTTTCCTTAATAAATGCACATTTAATAGGGACTACAAACCACATCCCAATGTTATGCCACTGACCTCTTAGGAAAGTAGTGTAGGGTAACATACTATAGGCAATGTAACTATGTATATATAGTATGTTTGGGCAAGCAGGTGAAACCAGTCAATATTCAAGCAACACATCCCACATCAAGGGACACAATGCAGGGCACAAAAATAGCAAGGCCATCTTTTTCAATAGATTTGGAAGAATATACTCAGTTCTTATGCCCACTCTCATGGCCTTCAGAAAACCTGTTAAAACCTGGCTATTCCGGCAGGCCTGGGGCTGTTGACCTCACTGTTGAGATCCAGCCCTGATCAAAACGAATGCATGTGTGGTGATTTTAAATCTGTCTTTTCTTTTTATTATCTCTTCTTCCTTCTTTTTGTAAGCCACCTGGAGTCCTCCGGGATTGGGTGGCCTATAAATTTTATTAATAAAATAAATAAACAAATAAATAAATAATAGTTGAACCAAAACTACTTTGGCCACTTCCTTTAGGGAAGCCTTGCCTACAGTATGACTCATTTGAACAGAGCCATTGATTGGTGTTAAAAAGCCTACAGATGTTTCCAGCTACATTACGGCACCAAGAATACCGCCATCGTGCCCCATTTCAAGTATAACTTATTTTATAAGGAAAAACTAATGAACAAAGGAGAAATACAAATATATAGAACAGCACTGAAGGCTCACAAATTCTCATAATAAGCATTAGCAGTTTTCCTTTTTAAATTCTGGCAATTGCTACAAACACAACAAAAAACCTGATCATCTTGTTCAAAAGTTTTTTTTCTCGCCTTTATTAAAAAGATTGTTAAATATTGTATTATCAAATACTGGCAATACGACACATAGAAAGAGTCCACTGTTTTTGTTTAGATGTATTCTTCCTATGTGGTACAATAATTCTTAATAGCCAATTTGTTGATCATTCAATATTTTGCATGTTAACAATCCTGTTAATGTTCATGTCTACCCTGTATGCAACAAGGAAATATAAACCACATGGATTAATGTTGCAGTTGACGTGGAATGGCCAGTGGAATGGGATGCCAGGAATGGAAGTTCAGCAATATGTGGAAGGTAGCAAGTTCCCCATATCTGCTCTAAATCAGTAACTCTCAAAGTGTAAGAACTAGGGACCAATGGGCTCCATGAAGTCAAATGCATAAATATTTTTTAAATACTCAGTTTTAACTACCAATACAGTAAATATTGATATAACCCACGTAAACCAAAGCTCAATCATTTTAAGAATTCAAAAGGGTCCTGAGACCAAACTGTTTGAGAACCATTGCTCTAAATCAAAGATGCCAATTGTAGTGAATAAAAATAGTTGTAATACTTTAACAACGTTTTCAGGGAAGTTTCTCAAGATGTTTTCTGGGAAGAATATCAATACAGTAAGGAGTAATTAGATCTAGGAGGTCACTCCGTTGTGAGTGCCTATAAAGCTATAGTTAACAAGATGGATATAAACATCAGCTTTCCAATGTAAATTGCAATCACTATATAGACCCAGACCTCTAATCAATAATAAAGGTAGTCCTCATTTAATAACACTATTTGGTACCAGAAACTCAATTAAGCAACATGGTCGCAAGTCAAAAACCCACATGACTGCACTGTTAAGCAATGGCAATTCTGGCAGTCCCAGTTGCCATTAAGCCAGAACCATGCATATTATTAAGCGAGGATGTCATGTGACTATGTCTTGTGATTTCCTGCCAAATTCTCCATTGACTTTGTTTGTCAGGAGATGGCATGGAAAGTTGCAAATCACAATCAGATGACTTTGGGAATGCTGTTACAACTGTAAGTATGAGAAGCAATCACAACTATCATCCATTTAGCATTGTTGTAAGTATAAATGGTCAAGAGCCAGCTATGTTTCTTCCATGATAAAATGTTGTTATAATTAGAAATTTAGAATTTCCTAGAGGACAATAACTGATTATAGAAAACTAAGCCCCAAAGGTGCTTTTTCAAGAGGCCAACTGGTCTTTCTGGGTTTTCTTTGAAAACATTTCATTTCTCATCCAAGAAGACTACCAGTCAGAGCTGAAGAAGCTTCTTGGATGAGAAGTGAAACATCTTCAAAAAAAAAACCCAGAAAGTCCAGTTGCCCCTTGAAAAAGTACCTTTGGGACAACCATGACCTTCTCCGTGTGTATGGAGAATCTCCAAACACATGTAAGCAATAAGGGTCATTACTGAGCCAATCCACTGAAAAGTGTCAAATTTATAGAGAAAAGATCAACAGCATTCTTCTTTTTTCCAAAAAGATATATCTGTAAAGTGTGTGTGTGTTTGTGTGTGTGTATATATACATGCTTCTTCAAGTCAGACTTGACTTTTCAGGACTGCAGGGACAAGTTCCTGCCATTTTCTTGGCAACATTTTCAGACGTGATTTGCCACTTCCTAGGGCTGAGAAAGGTCACTCAGTTGACTTCACCCCAAGGCAGGACTAATGCTTTAAGGTATCAAATTCCCATTGTCACGGTGGCGTCATGTGACATATTGGGACTTTTCCCCCCTTGACTAAACTGGGCAGGGGTGGGGCCAGCACATGACGCATCCAACCCCTGCTATAAGGGGTTGTTCTAAAAAGAACAGAGGAGACTGAAAACAGTGACATACAAGTTTAAACTGAAGCAATATAATCATGAGCTGGAATGGAACCTATGGCACATATGAAGTAGTTTTAGGCTTCTCTATATAGGATTGTAGAGATGCAGCCCAAACATATCTAGCAAGACAGTAGCAAGCTGTTGGGTAAGCAGTTGCAGTACAAAGTCATGATGAGTTGAGATATCCTATGCACTTAGGTTAAACCAGTATTTTTGCTACAGTTACTCACAAAGACCATCAAGGATATGGGTTTGGCAAAATAGAAAACACAGATAATGAGCACCACCATTAGGAAACAAGGATTTCAATTCTGTATTCTTTATGCAGCCACTTATTCTACGGAAGAGTAGCAAGGTACAATATTCATGCTATTTTAGAGACTATTAAAAGACTGCAACAGCACATTTATAAAACATACTCAAATGCAGTGAGCTATAGTTTTAATATTCTCACAGATTTTAATAGCCTATTATATATTAAAACAAACTAAAAATGTTAAACATTTGCATGTTATTTTCTATTCCTACAGAAAGAAGGTTTTCTTTTCCTTCAACATTTATTAATCACTCAATGCTAAGGAGGGATTCAGGAGATTCAGCTCTAACTAAAGGCAAATCCTGCAATCCAGTTGTTCTATAATAAAATTATAAAGGCTGGGAGAGGGAGAAGTGCAAATTGCATGTAAACCACTGAATGCAATGGAAAAAAAGGACTAAAACCAAGTTTTTTGTTCCTAAAAGCTTCTTGAGCAGATGATTCTTCCACTCTACTAAAAAATAGCCATAAATGGGGGCGCTTTATATTTCTGATTAACTGGTCCTATTCTCCTTATCGTAGGAAGGTGTTTGTTTTTTTTAAAATATTCAAGAGGAATGACTGTAAGTTAAATTCATTATTCCTGGTCCTAAACTCTGGAATAAAAGAGAATGACTTTTGACCTTTTCTGTATAACATCCCTTCTGATATTTGAGAATGATTTTCTATCTCTCCTCAGTTCAAAACTAAACATGTCAACTCCTTTAATCTTCTTTCACATAGCTTTAGTTTCCCATTTTTTGTTATCTTTTTGTCCTTCTCCAAACCTATTAGTTTGTTTATCTAAATCCTTCTTAAAATATTATGTCCAGAAATGATATTGTACTTGAGATGGGCTATGCTCCCTGATTTGGAAACTCTTTAAGGAAGAATCTCTTTTGAGTCCAGTTTCTTTATGAAACCATCCATGCAATTTTGTTTGGAAGAACAGGGGAAAGTTTGCCTTTATCTTGCTTTGGTTTGGTTGCTGCTGCTATTGTTATTTTCGGGTCTCCCATCAAGCATAAACAAGGTCCAATTTTGCTTAGCTTTCGAATGTCAGCAAATCAGTTACAAGTAGTGTTTAATATAAACAGTAAACATTTCTCATTAATTTGAACAAAGAGGTTTCACTAACATTCTTGGAATGTTGCCAAGTATTGAATTTTAAATCTAAGAGCGCACTACGATTTCATTAAATACTATTAACTCAAATTACGACTTTGCTTATATAAATTATCAGTAGCAAAGAATATTAAAGGGCTACAAAAAGAAAGCACCTTAAAAAGAAAAAAAACCTATTTTATTAACTTGAAAGGCGAATAAATGATTTATTTATTTGTTTGTTTGTTTGTTTATTAGAGTTTTATCGTGTCACAGCTGTGAGATTAGCTGGGTTAAGAGACAATCCAGCATGGAAATCATCCAACTGACTTCTGTGTCTAAGAAAGGATTGGAACTTATGGTCTCTATCTAGAATAACTAGATACACATAAACTAGATCATATAGTTAAATTCAATAATCAGTGTTTTAATACAAAATTATTCATTATTTTTATTGTGTTAAATAAACTTAAATGTTCATTAAAATTAGTTATCTATGAAGTTAGACTAAGCAACGGCATGGTTACTTATGTCATAAGAATAATATGAAGAATTTCATGTTTATGAATAAACATAGTTCGACCATTCTAATTAGGAATGTACTATATAAACTAAAAATTATATTCTATTAATTTTCTGATAATTTTCAACCACTCATTTTTATCACCATTTTCATTACCTGGTTGAAGATAATGTTGGAGAAAGGGTTATATAGCATAAATGCAAATATCATAATTACCTGTTACTCATAATAAATTTAAAGTATATGATCTAGGAATACAACTATAACAGAATTGTGCAGTAAAATGTACATTTAAACATTATTCTTAGCAAGAAGCAGGCAGCAACCTTGCTCATATATACTGTCAGATTGAAAAGTACACCAACCAGTAAAAAGATTTAGTAAAATAATTATTACTTTCATGTTTTATTAGAAATAAAAATGAGTCTCTTTGAACAATTAATTATTTATGGATTTACAGCAACATCCAACTCAAAGTATGAGATGGTACACAGCAAATCAAGCAATATTTCCTGCCCCCAAATCCACAAACTAAAAAAGTGTGCCTATATGAAGAATACAAAAGGGAGATAATAATTAAACAACTAAAGAAACACCACTCAATCCCTCAACCCAACTGGACAATGAAGCCAGGTCAGCTTTTTAAAGGCCCTGTCATATATGGATGAGGGAATCACTCCAGAATATGGGGCAGCCAACTAATTGAACTGTCAAACTATACTTACTCTCAAAACTTAGATGTGAAATTCTGGAGTTTGTTCTTACAACATAAGCAACCACACCTAGTTTAAGTGAGTTTATTATATTTTTAAGTTCTGCTTCGTATTCAAAATACATATAAGTAAAATGTACTAATCATTTCTCAAAATTTATTACTATCTGAGCTCATTATATAGCAATAGCAATAGCAATAGCAGTAGACTTATATACCGCTTCATAGGCCTTTCAGGCCTCTCTAAGCGGTTTACAGAGAGTCAGCATATTGCCCCCAACAATCTGGGTCCTCATTTTACCCACCTCGGAAGGATGGAAGGCTGAGTCAACCCTGAGCCGGTGAGATTTGAACCCCTGACCTGCTGATCTAGCAGTAGCCTGCAGTGCTGCATTTAACCACTGCGCCACCTTGGCTCTTCATTATGATTGCAATAAATTATTTCTTGAATTTATCAATATCAATTAATATATTTTGTTCAATTCTATACTCTGTGTGTGTGTGTGTTTAGGTTAGTTAGTTATACATCCAGGGTAATCAGTATACATATTCCCATTCAAAGGAATAGTACTGTAAAATGATTAAATATTTCAATTTCACTAAACTGTGTATACACTGCCTCTTTTTGAAACTAAAACAGGATATATTCTCATTAAAAAAGCAGGATATATTCTCATTAAAAAATACATTGCAGAATTTGGCTAATCCCTTGCTTACTTTCCTTTTTGTCAATAATATAAACATTGTAGTTCATAAACTTAATTTATACACATGCTTCTGTATTTTGTTAAATAACTACCTAGAATTATCATTCATGACAAATAAATACAATGATTTTCAATATTAAATTAATTTCTGAATATGGAGTATCACCTAAACATTATAACGATCTTCTTGTCTTCTCTCGAGAGACAGAATATTTCCTTGGGTTTCAGCAGAGGAGTATGCAAGCAAATTAACCATCATTGGTATCAACAGGTAAATAGTTGCTTTCAAATAGGAAACCAGAAACATTATTTCATGAGAATTCGAGACAAATCAAAGAAACAAACTGTAGTCCAGCAAGTCTTCAAAAGGTAAACGCTGCTCTTTCAAAATTATATCCATCCTAAAAGATGACGCCCTTCTAAAGCACGAAATATACAATATTTGGTTCTAGCTTCTCTTTATTTGCATTATTTCTTCCCCCGTGACTCAGAAGCTGCTTAAAATACAACTTTTTAAAGATCTCCTACTCGCCTACCCCCTCCTCAACCTCTGCATCAGGTGAACAAGAACAGACTTTTATTTATCATTTTTTGTTCGGGAAGGGAGGAGTGTGAAGTAGCCTTGGACTGCCATCTTATTTTAAAAGCAAATTCAACGATCTTCACTTCTAATGAAAATCCGATGCCCTTCTTTAAAACCAGCCAAATTGTGCTATTTAATGGGCAAGGCGAAATACGACACCTTCCACCCAATCCTCTTACTTTTTTGCAATTTCTTCACAATTTCATTTATCCGATTTCCCCCGCCCCCTTCCCCTCATTTTCCCGAGCGCACGCGCGAGCGAAAAAAAGAAAAGAAGTGAAAGAAGAGGCTTTTCTTTCACTTCTTTAAAGTTTTGCCTTTAACTGTGTAAGATATTTTCTTTTCTTTTTTTAGGGAAAGAAAAAAAGAAAGCAAATCAACATCCCCCCCCCCCCAGTGTATGCCAGGCGTAAACATTGATCACTCCAAAGGAACCGCTCCTCCAAGCAAACACTTCCACACCGGCGCAACGCAATTTAGTCTTTGCCACGCGAGTGCAAACCTCTCAAGGTCCCGCGTGGGCCAGCGACGGCCTGCCATTCCCGCGACCTTCCTGCCTCCACTCACTGCGGAAGGCGACCCCTCCCCACCCCCTCTTCCCAGGAGAGTCCTACTCACCAGGAGGCTGAGGAGGAGCTGGAAGCAAGCGGCTCCAACCGGGCCCCCTCTGTGCCGTGTTCTTGCCGGCGGGACCATATCCGGAGGCTGGCGATTTGGCGGGAATTGCGGCCACTGGGCTGAGCGCCGAAGTCCTGACAACTTGGACCAGGTGAGTCTGAGGTTCCCCCGCCCGGCTCACCGGCTGCAGCTCCAAGGGCGGAACTAATGAAGAGAAGGAGGAGACGGCGACGAGGACTTTGTTTTCTCTGCTTTTCTTGATTCGCTCAGGCTCCAGCTGGCGGCTCCTCCCGCCTGCAATAGGATTTCGCTCCTAGCCAGGGTGGGGCCAACGGAGGGAGGAAGGTTAGTACTAGCAGTGGCACCTTTGGGATAGCCTAATTGCTTTCCCTCGCTCTTTCTTTCTATTCGACCAGGGAAATGAACTCCAGCCGCGCCTGGCTTTGGGAAGGTAGGAAAAGAACTGGAATTTACATGCCCGGCCCAGCTGTTTTGTCCCTGACTGTATAAGCACAGGAATGTGTGAGATCGGGGTAGGCGAACCAGAAAGGCGGCTCCTCCTTCAACTTCGTTACCTCTTAGTAATTGCCTTGGCCTTCGGGTGGCTTTACTCTCTGTAGACAAGTCTGCTTGCAGCCGTATAACTTCGAAACGACGCCCTCAAAACTCTCGTCGCGAATGGACTCTCCTTCCTGAAAAAGGAAGTTGCAAGGAGTGAATATATTAGTTCCTGAGTCCCATTTGGCTCAGGGGCATCATTAACGTCATACTTTTTTTTCATGTAGCAAGTTTAATGATTTTAATTTCTCTTTACCTGTGTCGTCCGGCAACTCAAGGATTGTTTCACGGATGGTCGTCATTTCTTTTTCCTGTGCAACTATCAGTTTAAATATATGTTATTGTTACAGAACTTGTTTATTAATAGAATTTGGAATTTTACAGAATAAACCATCTCCTCCCAGAACAAGGTCTTTAAAGGAAATTCTTTAATATACACAATGGGGTCAGTCAGTGTCTTTACTAACACATGGTGCCCGAGAAACTATTAAGAACAGTTTAGCATTTGAAATTGTGGCAGGGTAAACATTTACCTATTTGAGATGCAAAGTTAAACACGCATATTGTTAACCCTTCAAATTACTTCAGACAGGAAACCAAAAACATATGCACTTATGCTACCTTTTCTCTAAGGTTACGGCAACAGAATCTTTAAGTCTGAAAGCACTTCTCTTGGTTTACTTTCCAGAAAACTAGAGAGAGAGTCCCTTCCAAGGGTGAAATTCAACAGGTTCTGGAGAACCAGTAGCAGAAATTTTGAGTAGTTTTGAAAAGTGGTAAATACCACCTGTGGCTGGCCCCAGAGTGGGGTGGGAATGGAGATTTTGCAATATCCTTCCCCCAAGAGTGGGGAGGGAATGGGAATTTTGCAGTATCCTTCCCTGCCCATTCTGACTTTGGACTCAAGTTTTCTCTCATCAAATTATTGTTTAGGCTGCTGCTCTTGTTTCCCAAGGTTATTTTTTGCACTTCATTACAATATAGAAGTGTTTTGTGAGCTACATGTATTCTATTGATAAAAGTGCTTGGGGAAAGACATAGTATCTGAAAACATTTTAATCAAGATCTTCTTACAGTACCTTTTTCATTTGATTAACTAGATCATCTGCATGAGTGTCAACGCAAGTATATATTTTTCTTGATTCAGATCTTGGGAAGACAAGGAATGGCTACAGAAGAAAATTCCCCATTGAGCAAGAATGGTCAAATTCCTGCAATTGCCAGTTTGAAAGTAACAAGAACATCATCTGAATCTATTTTCTTTTCCACAGAGTTGTGAAGAGAGTCTAACATAAAGCTGGCTACCTTTCTTTGGAATGAAAGGTGTTTGAGACAAAGTGATATAATACCAAAAATTATATTGTTTAATTGTCAAAGGTCCTGTAAAATACAGTGACAGTCCATTATATGTAAATAAGATGGGCAGCCTTAAGTACAAGTAACTTAAATAAACTGCTGTGGAATTTAGAAACTCTTGAATACATTTTTGTCATCTTAATGGGTTTTACCATTTCATGACTATTTTGAGATGAAGCTCTTGCTTCTATTATCCTAAATAGCTTACCTTTCAAAAGTATTAGTAACTGAATGAATCACAACCTTGTCACACCCCAAAGATTAATTACTGTAAAGACTCCCTCCATCCCATTTTCTAATCAACTTTAAATGACACCAACATGTAACCAACATATTAAATGTAATTAAATATTAAATAAATGGAACTCTAACATCACAACTAGATTTGTATTTCCCTAAATGTATGTTGATATTAATTGCAAAATAATTTTAATAGCATGTTTTTCAGATAGCAATAGCACGTAGACTTTTATACCGCTTCATAGTACTTTACAGACTGCTCTAAGCAGTTTACAAAATCAGCATATTGCCTCCAACAATTTGGGTCCTCATTTTGCCTATCTCAGATAAATGTAATTGCTGTTATTTCAATTCTATCTCTACATTCTATTTGTAGAGAAGTATATTTGAAAGTTATAGAGAAAAGATTTAACAGGTCCATTTTTTTGAGAGCATTGATCAATGTGCATTGTTCTAGTTTTAAACATTTTATAGCAAATAGAAAAAAATGGACAAGCCCAATAATCAAGATGCAGACCTTTTAGATTTGTACTAAACTGTTGTTCTAAAAGATCTATATTTTATTGGACACTATTTTATGCTTTTGAATGATAAGCCATAAGATACCATATTTTTCGGAGTATAAGACGCACCAAGATTTCGAAGAGGAAAACAAGAAAAAAAAATAGTTTTTGCCCCCCCCCCCCCCCCCAGTTAGAGTTGCACTATACACGGTGTTCAGAGACAGGAACAGAGGCTTATGCATCAGCAAGATGACCAAGAAAGGGACAGAAGGAGGTGAATTGTCTGATACACAAGCAATGGCAGAGGCAAGCAGAGGAGCAAGAGCCACCTGGTTGGCGGTGATGGTGGCCGACTTCGTCAGAGGAGGTCTGATGGACAAAGCATTTCATAACACGGGCCTGTCCACCCAAAAAGTCCGGTTGTGGCCCTTCCCTTGCAGCCAAATTCTGGGACAGGTCCAACCCTCTCTAACTCACACACCCTATCTAGCTAACTGCAGTCTGCCAAGGGACCAAATGGCTTACCTCTGATCCAAAGTAGATAGTTTGTATAAGAGTGGACTGGTGACCTGAAGCTCCAACACAAGGAATGGTCAGGGATCTTAGCTGGACAGCAGGTCTCTTCCAGCGACCATCTTATCTGCTTATGTGCTGCTGTACTATTCCTAGCGGACTTGGCTATTGTCTCGACCTCTTTGCAATGGGTTGCTGCTGCAAGTAATGTTATGATGGCTATTCATGTTTCAAATTGCTCATGAAATAAAACCTCTGAATCTAAAAGAAAGAATTGTTTGGTTGTATTGCTGTCTCCTGTTTCTTTTATTGAAATATTTTTACAACAGAAATTTGCTTTTTATGTTTTCAATAATACAGTAGAATACTGAAAAAAATCTCTGCTGTTCATATAAAAAGCGATAGTGGAAAAGGATGTGTGAAGGTTATGAACTGTGTTGGAAAGGCTTTCTTTAGCCCAGTTGTTCTTACAAGAATTTCATTTGAATGAAAGATGTATTTTAATTACTGTGCATTTTCATTTTCATTCTGTCTCTCATATAAACTAATACTATGACTGTATTTGGTAACTGTCTTAAGATCTTATTTTACTTTATGAATTAACTATTTTATAATAAAGTAAATCAATAGTGAACTATTCCTTTATACTTCCTAAATCCCCTAAAATCAGTGCTTTATTTTATAATTATTTCTATTACTAAATAGTGATCTATTTTAGTAAATAAAATGTGATAAGTAACAAAGCATCACTATTCTTAAAAATGATTTTATTGAAGAAATAGAAATAAGTCTATTTTATTTTGATCCAGAGTAATCCGAATACACAGCATATGTGTATTTAAATATATGTGGCAAATTGTGGCAAGTTCTTAAAGAGATGGGCGTACCAGACCATCTTCTTTGTTTCTTGAGAAACCTACGTACATACGGGTCAAGAAGCAACAGTGAGAACTGGACACGGAACCACTGATTGGTTCAAAATTGGGAAAGGAGTTCAGCAAGGCTGTATACTGTTGCCTTGCCTATTTAACTTATATGCAGAGCACATCATGAGAAAGGTGGGGATAGACAAATCAAAAGTTGGAATTAAGATTGCCAGAAGAAATATCAACAACCTCAGATATGCAGATGATATCACTCTAATGATAGTAAGTGAAGAGGAACTAAAGAGCCTCTTTATGCGAGTAAAGAAAGCGAGTGCAAAAGTTGGCTTGAAACTCAACATTAAGAAAGCTAAGATCATGGCATCTGGCCCTCTCAATTCCTGGCAAATAGATGGGAAAGAAATGGAGGTAGGTTTTATTTACCTGGGCTCCGAGATCACTGCAGTTTGGGACTGCAGCCAATAAATTAAAAGACGCTCCTGGAGAGGAAAGCTATGGCAAATCTAGACAGTATACTAAAAAGCAGAGACATCACTCTGCCAACAAAAGTGTGTATAGCCAAGGCTATGGTTTTTCCAGTTGCAATGTATGGCTATGAAGGTTGGACCATAAGAAAGGCTGAGCATCTAAGAATTGAGGCCTATGAACTATGGTACTAGAGAAGACTTCTGCAAGTCCCTTGGACTGCAAGGCGATCAAACCAGTTAGTCCTAGAGGAGATCAACTCTGACTGCTCTTTAGAAGGCCAGATCTTGAAGATGAAACTCAAAATACTTTGGCCACCTAATGAGAAGGAAGGACTCACTGAAGAAGAGCCTAATGCTGGGAAAGATTGAGGGCAAAAGAAGAAAGGGACGACAGAGTTTGAGGTGGCTGAATGGAGTCACTGAAGTAGTCGGAGGTAGCGTAAATGGACTGTAGAGGATGGTAGAGGACAGGAAGGCCTGGAGGAACATTGTCCATGGGGTCGCAATGGGTCAGACACCACTTCACAACTAACAACAACAACAATTTAAACATAAGGCATTGGACTCAACATTCTTTTTTGTAATGGATGTTCCTGTTTTATTTTCTGCATCTGTGTATTCATACTTTCTTGTATTTATGCATGCTTATATGTGTCCTGAAAGTAGATATCTGAAATGTATAGTTAATCTTCATTTTTTTTCCTTCATATTATCTGGAATGGATAAAAATCATGCGTAGGAGTTGGGAAGAAAGTGATAATATAGTATAAAATGTGTGGTATACCACTAAACTGACAGGTTCTAAAACAGTAGAGATATAGTGATATCCGTGTTTATGTAAGTATTATAGGTATGGATTTTGTGCATGCTGATTTCTGCCATTATTCCTGAAAGGAGCTTGCAACCTTTTAACTTTTTTAAGCCAACTTTAATGAGCACAAATTGAAAAATATATAATTTTATATATAAGTCCAATATATCATTGAAGTAGCCATCAGCTTATCAGTGTTGATACTGTATATTAATACGTCTAATAAGTTTATCTGTGGCACTCTTTGATCATTTTCATTTCATTGCAGGAAAATCTATAAAAACTGGATGGAAAAGCACTTATTCATGCAAACACTTTATGAAACGCAGGACATCCCCCCCAAATATATGAAGAGACAGGTTAAGCAATATGTTATACTATATTAAATAAATTTGAATTTCTACAGAATTTATTAAATGGGCTAAGTACAAAAAGTCATAGGATTTATTAAATGGCTCAAATATGAGATCAAGAAGACTTCAATCTAAATTGAAGATTATTTTTTTTTCACCATAAGGGTACTGGACAAAGATACTCAATTTCTCCTTTGATTAATTGTACTTTTATAGCCAGTGTTTGCTATCAGACAAAATAATAAAGCACATGGCTTGTCTCATAATTCATTAAAATATAAGTTAATATACAGGTAATCCTTAACTTATGACCACAGTTAGGACCATTTTAAGATGAGAACCCATTTGATTTTGTGACATTTTTGTGGCAGTCATTAGGTGAATCACTACAGTTGTTAAGCAAATTGACAACTTCTCAATTGGCCGGGAAAAATATTGTAAAGTGCAGCGCCCCCTCTGTGCATGAGACTGTTGTAAAAGCAAGCCAGGCCCATTGTAATTTCAAATGGTTGTTAAGCAACTGGTCATGAGCAAGGACTACTTGTATGTTGATAACATTGCATTGCTTAATTTCTGAATCTCACACTTCAGTTCTGGTCCTTGATGTATTTTGGATAGATGAGATGCTGAATTTTTTGAAAACTGGTTTACATCAAAATAGATGCCAAAACATTGTTTTTCAATATAATAAAAAATATACATTTTCTATATGTATTGAATACCATATATTATTCTTAAAGCATAGTGATATTTCTCAAAGCACATTAAATATGAGTAAGATCTTAAAGATCTTAATCTTGAGGTTTCTCAAAATAATGGAATATGTTATATTTTGTATGGAAGAAAGAATGAGAAAGCGAGACAGAGAAAGAGAGACAGAGAGAGAGAATGAGAATACATGCATATATGGAAGACATTTTTGAAAATTCAGTATACATTGTTCCATAAATTTCTATGGAATTCTTCAATTCTGAAGATATCTTTGTAAATGCTGAAAGTATAAATTAAAGATGAGGATTTGAGTTTTCTAAATCCTGAAGTACAATCTTTTTCTACACTTTGCGTACCACTGTTTACCTCAAAAGGGAATAGTGTATTGGCTATGGAAATACTTGTATTTTAAATTATAGCGCACATTTTGAATAAAATAGTTATTTAAGGATGTAAAAATAAGCATCTAATTTTGTAACTGCATTATTCACATAAATCAATATCTGTAAGATATTTCAAAACCTTAATAATTTAAAACATTTTTTCCATTGTACTCTGTTTAAAATAAATCTTTAAAAAATTCCAAAATATCCCATAAAGAATGAATGGATAGACACAACTGTTGGGAAGAATTTTTTTTTTCAAATTCTGTTACAGTTAATTAGAGCTTCTCAAGACCATTCATTCATTTCAATGGAATCTGCACAGAGGAATTTTCTAGTGAAGTGAGCTGATTTTCAGGAATAATTTAAACACAATCCTTCTGTACAAAAACTTCAACTAATGTCCGGAATGGAGGCTCTGGCTCATTTAAAAAACTCAGTTTTTCTTCTTCTGACTCCCCTGTACAGGAACTTAGAGTACCAGTTGGTGAATCTTTGCCTTCATAATTATATGCATGTAAATACTCTTTAGCCACGTTACGTTCTTCATCTTCTCCACAAAGAAATACCATCTGGACAAGGAACAATAAAAGTATAATCTTTTTAAAAATATATGTATGATGCAAAAGTAAGTTGTCTTCTAATTGCCTGTTACATCTTCTTGATCTATATCGTACATACTAAATTGCACACACACAATAAAATGGATTTTTACCCCCAAAAATCTCTTTTTTAGAAGAATGTAGTGTTTATTTGAGATAATACAACTATCATTGTAATTCTGTCCTAAAGTGCTTGTCCTAAATTTTAGCATTAAGTTTTTCAAGTCAAATATTGGAAGCATATTAACAGCTGTTTTCCCTAATATTGCATATTCTAGATTTATTATCTTCAGATCTCAGATTCCCTCTAGCTGTGTGAATTGATGTAAATGTTTGTGTGGGAAAATGGGAAAATAGGAATTAAGATTTCAGCAAAATCTGGAAAATTGTGCTGATTTTCATCATGCTTCCTGTCTCTTGCTTGATTAGCTGGCTAAATAATAATTCATTTTTTAGATAATTGATATATTGTTTTTACATCAATGGGATAATATTCTTGAGCCGTGGTAGTGCAGTAGTTACAGTACACTACTGCAGGCTACTTCTGCTGACTACCAGCTGACTGCAATTTGGCAGTTCAAATCTTACCAGGCTCAAGGTTGACTCGGCCTTCCATCTTCTGAAGCGGGTAAAATGAGGAGTCTATATAAGTCTGTGCTGTTGCTATTGTTTTTTGTAAAGTACATGGCCACCCACTTTGGATTATTTTTAAGAACTTTGATACAAAGTAGTACCTTAAAATTAATGGCATAAGACCAACATGTTCTTTCCAACTCTGTAATACTCAAAACTAGAAAATTACATGCTATAAGAAATCTGTGTGAGAACACTTACTTCAGATAAGCGCGGGTTAGTGAACGTCTGCCATTCAAAACAGAAATCTCTGAATGAATTCCTTAAAGAAGGTGCACAGTTTTGTAAAGATAGTGCCAGATGATTCACTTTTCCTCCCTTGATTAATTCTGATGTGGAATGCCATCCTCTTTTTCCTGCTTCCAAATCTTTCTTTTCAGTTTTTACTATATTTGTATTCATATTTATGAATTCATTCATTGTTGAGACGGGAAATGTATTTAAATTCTGAAATGTGAAGAATAACATAATTTCTGGGGGAAATGTTTTAGAAAAAAAATACAATCTGTACCCAGATTTAATTGTATATTCCAGTGTGCGGCTGAATAATAATTCACTTTCCCTAAACTGTCATCCATTTCTTCACAATGTTTACCCATTGCCTACACTCAGGATTCATGTAACTTTATAGCCTATTACATTCCAGTGGGGTCACCCATATAATGTTCCAGGTAACTTATTACTCTGATCATATGAAATGTCAAAATGTTTTTTGTGCTCTGAGCTTGATCAGAGAGCATCAAAACCCCTATATCTTGAAATTTCATATGATCAGAGTAATATGTTAACTGGAACACTATATGGTTGATCCCACCGGCTGGGATGTACTAGGCTATAAAGTTACAAACTAGATAACACCATCACTATATTGATGTGTTATTTAGTTTGATAATGAAATTTCTGCAAGAAATCACCAAGTTCAGAGAGCACCAAATATCTCACAGTTCATCCCTGAGTCATAAATATTCTCTTCTGTCAGGATATCAAAATATTCAAAATATCTACTTTTCTGGATTCAACCAGAACAGTTTTTAATGGAAGATTTACACTTCTAAACATTTAAATAGAAAAGAACAATGGTAAATAATACATTCCCATGTACAAAAAATAGTATTTAACTTTTAAGCATATGAGCACATCATAATTCCCTGACTTACTGATACAAATGCAATGTATTTTGCTTTCTGAAACAATGAGACAGCATCTTTTGCTCTTTTTCATAATCTAGCCAAATAAATCTGTTACATTTGCTACTATACAAGGCAAAGTGTCACTTACTGTATTTCCTGTATTTACTGATGCCTCAGTGTTTGGTCTTGTGTTTCCTTCTCTTGGTGCCTCAATGTTTGGTCTTATGTTTCCTTCACCTGGTGCCTCAGTGTTTGATCTTGTTACATTCTCAAAAGTTAAATCAGATTCTTCCTGAGATGTGTGACGTTTTCGGTAGAGCCAAAGACCATAAGGTGCACCAAAGCCTACTGCAAGAAAAAAATTACAAAGAACAAGATGGCTTATTTATGCATTTTAAATAAATATATGAATTGCAATTTATTAAATAATGAAATTAAGTTGGGGTCTAATTTTATAAAAGCAGAGGAGGCATGGATAAGACAAAAAAAAAGCTTTAAAGAAAGAATTTTGCTTGGATACAAGGGCTATATAGGTAGCCATAGGTAGGAAATAAACAGCTATCCCCTACATTAGGACCTGGGATTTCCTTTTTAGCTACATATACATACATACATGCATGCATGAATGCATACATACATATACCCACTCCTCATTTAGCATTTAGCATCCAAATTCTGTTCCAGCAATCAAGTTGTTAGCAAAATGGTTGATAAGTGAACATGTGACTGAAAGCAACACAGCAAAGATAATCACTTGCTGCCATCTCATTTAATTAAAAACCTTGTACAGCTACATTTCACGCTCTCTCTGGTTTGCATTATTAATCACACAAAATTTGGTCAAAAATATGTGCATTAATTGGAAAATGATTTTTTATAACCTAAAGATAGTTGAGGTATTTGCTAAGCAAGGACTGAAAATAGTTTGACCCTTCACAATTTATGTTGCTTCTCTAAGACATAAACATGCTTACATAGCATTGCTAATGAACCCATGACCATTGCAGGAATGCTCCAGGCTCCTAGAAGAGGTGCTGCAGCTGGAGTGCGCTCTACTTGAATGTCTGAATCCAGAGATCTGTTTGTGATGGATTCGGAGCAGCTACTTGGAATTGTGCAGTCACAATAATGAACTACTATTTCATTTTTTCTGATGGTTTCCCCATTACATATTCGGAGAAGAATATGATAGTAACCATAGTCTATATCTTCAACTGGAGAAAGCAATGCTGATGCATCTATGAAAGAAATAATTCAAATCCACAAATTACACTTCATATGATACTTATGTTAGTCACAATGTATTTTGTAGATATTAAAAACCAAAAACATACCATCGTTTGGAGTTAACTTCCATTTTAAGTCCACTGGTTTCTCTATTTCAAAATGATAAGGTATAGTAGACATTGGCAAATTAATGTCAGTGGCGTTTATACAGATCGTTTTTTTATCTTTACACATGACATAGTGTTTACTGGTACTCACTGGGTAATTGTTCTCAATCATAAGTACTATCACAATTGTTCCATTTCCTGTTTTACCACCTAGATAAATTAGAATGCTTAGTTTTAATACAGTAATGAAAGTAACTTGATCCAATCATATAACATTACAAAAGTATTATTTTTCTGTGAAAGCTAAATAAAACATCTTATTGGTTTCATAAACTGCTAATCCATAATCCAAAGGAAGAAAGACATTTTAATAAAATAACAGCGGGAGAGGGGACCCTGATGTCTTCTAATCCAACCCTCTGCTCAAGCAAGAGATTCCATTGCATTCCAGAAAAATGGCTATCCAATCTTTACTTCAAAACCTCCAAAGATGGAGCATCCATAACTTCTGGAGGCAAGCCCATTAATTAATTGTTCTTGTCGTCCTTAGTTCTAGGTTGGATCTCTCTGATACATTTCCATTACTTTTTGTCTTGTCCTCAGGTGCTTTGGAGAAGAGGTTGTTCCCCTCTTCTTTGTGACAGTCCCTGAAATATTGGAAGATTGCCATCATTGTCATTTGTTTGAGTTCAGTTCCTGTGTCCTAAATTATCCTTGTTACTCTTCTCTGCACTCTTTCTGGAGTCTCAACTTCTTTTCTGTATCATAGTGACCAAAACTGGATGCAGTATTCCATGTGTGGTTTTATCAAACCAGTATATAGTAATAGGAATACTTCATGTAATCTTGATACTATTCCTTTCTTGATTCAGTCTAGGACTGCATTGGCTTTTTTTGGCAGCTGCAGCACACATCCACAGAATTGTAATGTATTTTGTTAAACTGCAGAATTATGCATTGCTAACAGGATGAATTACTGCCAAGTATATTTGTTTCTCAAATTCTCAGAAGAAAACTACAATAATATCTAATAAATGCAAAGGTAAGTTAAATAACAATCAGCTCATAGTTTTCTACTTGGTAGATGAGGTCCTGCAGAGACTACAGAGTAGGATGGACAAGGATCTATTCTGTTGATTCTATTCCACTATAGAACAATATAATTCCAACTCTACATCTAAAAAAGATTTTGAAGAAAAATGTCAAATAATCACCCCAAGTAAATATTGTGAAACAATCCAAAGGAGATTGATTTTAAAAGAGATGTACAATTGATTTCAAATATTATACCTGTCTACTTAGGGCTACAGACCAGGGTTGCAAAAATTGAGTGATCATTAGATTACAATAAAAGAAAATATTTTAATACAGCCATCAAAAATATCTGATCATATTTTTGTAGGCCACATCAGGTAACTTTATACATGTAGCAAAAATAACAACATTTCACAACACTTGATACTCACTTTGATCAATTGCAGATACTGTTACATTGCATTGACTGTATTCTATGATTTTTGAATCGCTTTCTAAACTTTCAGTTGTCCTGAGGTTTCCTGATTCATCAATGGTGATCCAACCACATGGGTCCTTTATTATTTTGTAACTGTTAAGAATAAATATTTTAACAAGGTTATGTACCTCAAATTTATTACAACAATGAAAGTTAATTATAATTGCTTTATGTTACACACAATCTATAAATGAACCTAACAATATAATAATTTTGTACCTTAAATGTTTGTTTCCAGTTTCTGGGTCCATTGCTTGGTAATTACCAACCACTGTGCCAACCAACAAGCGTTCACTTATGTGTAGAATATATTCACAAGATTCAAATACAGGTCCTTCATCCTGATCCTTAATTTTGACCACAATGCTTGCCACACTTGTTTGAAGAGCTCTTGAATTTGGAGGTGGAACATAAGGTGCCTCATTATTTATGACAATTTCTAATCTTCTCTCGTGACTTTTCTCATAATCTAGTTCCTGGAGAAAGTAGAAGCTATTCAAAGAGATATACTACTACTAAGACATTTTACTACTATGATTTTAGGTTGTTGATGAAAATACAGTGTCTATTACTATTTTAAAATTTCATTTTAGTTTATTCTCCCACCTTTATCCCAACATATTTTAATGGAAAATAGTATTACATTTTTTAAAAAGTAAAATACATCTTTAGAAAGTGGTGAAAAATATATTTCAACAAGTGATTCACACCTTAAAATTAAGTCAATTCATATTATTGCAGTAACACTTTTTACTATCCATAGTTACCTTTAAAGTGCTTAAACACCCAATATTCTGCTGTGGATCAACTCTAATAGCAAAACTATTATCTTCATTTCCTTTAGTAATAACAAATATACCCATCCATGATGATGTTCTGGATTCATCTTTATCTTCAACAGGAATACATAATATTTCTGCATGTTCTATGTTTTCATATACTTCCACTACATACTGAAAAAAACAATTTTCAAATATTAGTTCATGAATAGTTCTAATGACAGATAAGATTCATCTAATAATCATGTGATGCTGTCCAGTTGTATCTGGCTTGGTAGCCAATTGCTCAGATTCTCTGTCACTTTTTTCTAAAAAAAAAAAAAAAAAAAGGAAAGGCAATCATTTGGCAGTTTATCCATCCTTAAGTATTTTCCAAAGATAACATAGCTAATTGTTAGACATCAAAAGTTGCTTCAGTACTGTAGTATAAGACAGGCTTCATCTCACCCTGAAAATTCTTTCCAAGCTAATAAATATTTTCTGACTATCCCAAGCTCTAATCCTTCTACTTTAACCCTCTCCCCTTTTCACCCATTACCTTCTTTTTAGCGAAGACTGTGCCAAAATACAAGTATTATATTTCTTTGTCACCTTAAGGTGTTGTCATGTTACTGAGCAGCTTTTTACTATGTTGGGTCTCTTTTTAAACATCTAGTTCTTAAGCATACTGTACTTGATGCCTTTTTGTTCTCCAAATACTGCTCATTCTGACTTTTAACCTTCCTAATACTATCTCTATTGTTCTGTGAATGGATTCTGGTCCAACAGTAGGAAAAATTTTAACCCTTCCAATCCCATGGCATCTCCAAATTTTGCTTTGGAAGATTGGAAAAAAATTGGGGCATGCATGATGAAATAAGCAGAAGCAGCGTAACAGAAACTCCAGAGTGTAAGTGGAATTGCCCAATATTTTTTTTAATTTAACATTCACTGTAACTGGGTTAACACCCTAAAAATATCATAAAGAAGTAACATCTTCAATAAGTTTTACTATGATAGACTTACCATACTTTGTGCTATTTGAGGTAGATTATCATTTACATCTCCAATCTCAATATGTACTGGTGCTGTAGTGTACAAACCAAACTCCTCACCTCCCATGTCTCTTGCTTCTATGTTTAGTGTGTATGTTGGTACAGTCTGAAGAACATTAGAAAAAAATGTAGGCATAATTTTCCTGGGCTGATTAAAAATACTGTGTTTTTAAAAAACAAAAGCAAAGGCTGTGGGATTAGTCACTTAGAATTTATTCAACATTGCCATTTCATCCAAAGGTTAAAGGTAAAGGTTCCCCTCACACATATGTGCTAGTCATTCCCAACTCTAGGGGGCGTGCTCATCTCCATTTCAAAGCCGAAAAGTCAGCACTGTCCAAAGACGTCTCCGTGGTCATGCGGCCGGCATGACTAAACACCAAAAGCACATGGAACCCTGTCACCTTCTCACCAAGGTGGTCCCTATTTTTCTACTTGCATTTTTACATACTTTCGAACTGCTAGGTTGGCAGAAGCTGGGACAAGTAACGGGAGCACTAGGAATTCGAACCGCCGAACCTCTGACCTTTCTGATTGACAAGCTCAGAGCCTTAGCCACTGAGCTACTACGTCCCTTTTACTCTTACAAAAATAACTTGGCACTGTTTAATGCTCAGATACTTGCAATGCCTTTGCTTCTTTCCCTTCAGTATCCCACATCATATCTTCATATCTTATGAAATAGGTCAGACAGATTGAGACATCGTTCCAAAGTTATCCACTAAATTATCTGAACTTGGCTTCACAATATCTATATAATTCCTAACTACATAAAGGACTTTTGACTTCAGACTTATTGCAGCTACTCTATCTAAAACAAATCTATTTTATCCTTTGTTATCCTCAGCTTTATGCTATTTCATTTATGATTTCACAGTTTTTGGTATAGCACTAAATTGAAAGTTACCTCTCTGTCCAGATGTAACGCTACCGTAATACAGCCTGAATCTGGATCTATAACAAATTCCTGAAGTTTCTGATGACTCTGGGATATAATTCTGTATTTCACTTTGCTATGCAGTGTATTGGGTTCATCTTTGTCTTTTGCAGTCACTTGTCCAACAATTGTTCCTATATTTAGAAGGCATCAATTTTAGATTTTCATAATACTCAGGCATTCCTCCTTTAGAAGAAAAGCTATGCTCCCATTATTCAAATATCAAAGTGAATTGCATCAATTTCCCCATTTAGCCAGTCTGGTGGTTGGCAGCAGGCTAGAAGCCAGGAGACACTGAGTTTTAGTTCCGCCTTAGTCATAAAGTGCCCGTGGGCTGGTCATACTCTCTCAGCCCTAGGAAATAGGCAAGGCCCTTCCATACAAAAATTATTTGACATTATTAAACATACTACTGCTACCATTATATTTTATTATTAATAAATTTTGCATTCCTCAATAACAAAGTCTATGTTTCCATTTAAATAACTGATGTGATAATTTCACACAAAACATATCAAAACAGATACAGGTCGTCCTTGTTTAGTGATGGCCTTGTGCAGTGACCTTATGATGGTGGGAAAAATTTTTTTGCAACCAATCCTCCCATTTGCAACCTGTGTTGCAAAACACAGCAAATAAAAGCTGAAGTAAGATCAACAGCATAGTCACAATTTCAGTTAGTGACTGCTTCATTTAATAACCAAGTTGCCGGCCCCAATTGTAGTTGCTAAATGAGGGCTACCTTTATTCCAAATCTGTGATCTGAGAATTATTTAAAAGTTCAATTACCAATTATACTGTTTTCGGGTACATGAAAAGTATAAATATTATACTCAAATTCTGGAGTATTATCATTATCATCCTCTATTTTGATGAGATGAATAAGTGGGATTTCTGGGGTATATCCATCCGGTGTCATTGCATAGCAAATGAGCTGCAGAAAATGCAATAAAACAAACAGTTATTCCTCTGGAGCAAATGAAAAATTTCTGATAAATTAGGACACAATTGTTTAATCTATAGGCTGTACAGAATTTGCTTTGATGAATAGCTATTAATCATATTTCTATGTGCACAAGGTGAATGCTCCTGCATTAGTAAACTCCTTTCTTGTAGCAAGGTATAATGCTAAGTTCTAGAGATGTTCAAAAAATATGTAAAGAGCATACAAATATTAGGCATAAAGATGAGCTACAAATTAAACAAATGAAAAGCATAAGGCAAAGCAAGCTATTTAACATAAAATAACATAATAAACCAAAGACATAAAAAGATATATGAGAAAGTTGGTAGAAGAAAGAATCAGAAGAAAATATTAGTTATTTCCCCTAGAGGGAGGAGGCAAGGGATGTTGCAGGTCCAGTCCCTAATGAGATATATCTGGTGGGAACCAGAAGAAGGACCTTCACAGTGGTGGCTACCTCCTCAGGAACATCATCCTTTTGGAAATTTGACTGACCTCCTCTTTGACACTCTTTCAGAGGGCCCTGAAGACATAGTTCTGTCAGCAAGCCTGGGGAACTCATTAAATGGCTGGTATGAGTGTGTGTTGTCACCAGGATGAGGAGTGGGGTTATTATTTATTTTTTATTATTGTATTACTTTTATTTCTTTTATACTGTAGTTTTTTTTCCTGTAAGCCACATTGAGTCACCTATGAGCAAGTAGATGGCAATAAAAGTTTTCCAAATAAATAAATAAATGTTCCCTGCCTTGAATTGACCAAACATAAAGAAGGACAGAAGAAGAAGAAGAAGAAGAAGAAGAAGAAGAAGAAGAAGAAGAAGGAGGAGGAGGAGGAGGAGGAGGAGGAGGAGGAGGAGGAGGAGGAGGAGGAGGAGAAGAAGAAGAAGAAGAAGAAGAAGAAGAAGAAGAAGAAGAAGAAGAAGAAGAAGAAGAAGAAGAAGAAGAAGAAGAAGAAGAATAGGAAAAGGGACCCATTAAATGACCAAGGAAAGGAGTAAGATGCCAAGGTCATAGAAAGGATGTCTTTGTGTAAGCACGGAGACTTGATGGAAGAATACTGATAAGGCACTGGCTAAAGCAATATAAACCCAGGGGAAATGATAGGGTGAGATAAGAAAAATGAAAGTTCAAGTGGGAACTCAGAAAAAACTATAAGGTTTGCATTCTTCTACAACCCATTATTATAGTCATAAGATTATTGGTGGACCTGAGCAGCTTCTCATGAATATGTTCTTTATATCTAGGTATTTGTATACTGCAATGGTGGGATTCAAAAATTTTATTACCAGTTCTGTGGGCATAGCTTGGTGACCGTGATGTAGCTTGGTGGGCATGGCAAGGGAAGGATACTATAAAATCTCCATTCCCACTCGACTCCAGGGGAAGGTTACTGCAAAATCCCCATTCCCTCCCAATCAGCTGGGGCTCGTGAGACAGAGAATAGATGAGGGCAGGACCAGTCAGAGGTGGTATTTACTGGTTCTCCAAACAACTCAAAATTTTCACTACCAGTTCTCCAGAACTGGTCAGAACCTGCTGAATACCATCTCCGGTACACTATCTATTTTCTCTGGCATGATTGGATTATAGGGGAAAAGTTAGAGGTGTTTTTTGTTTTTTTTTAAGAAACTTGTGCTCGGGAAACTTTGTGATTGACTAACAAGTTAATGCTGTTTATCCCATACCTCAGATACAAAAATCATTCTCATTGTATAAGTAGGCTTTTTAAGTATAACCACAAGAATCCTCAAAAAATGGCCTCAAGTAATATTTTTAATGTAACAGGGGGTAAATATTATTAAATAAACAGGGAATAATTATATTAACACAGTTTAATTAATTTCAAAATAGCTTTCTATTATGGATCTGATTCTTATATAAAAATTCAAAGAATATTGACAGATCAAAATCATAGGTCTGTCCCTCTGAAATCTATGCAGTGCATACAGTCTCATATCATTATTTGTGTAGTGTGTGTATATGTCTATGTCTAGAATCACATGTCTAGAATCACATACCTGAAATTCTGGGTATTCTTCACGATCTATTGGGCAAGTAACAAAGAGATTTCCAGTTTCTTGCTCAATGTAAAAGTAATTCAGTGGTGGTTTGTCAACACCAGGGCCAGTGATGAAATATCTAATATTGTACTTTAATGCCATGTCAGAAGACAGCTGAAAATAAAGTCATGAAATTAAATTGACAAATATAATTCTTTACTTCTTGTCTACATAATTCATTTCAATTTAACTGAATTCGTTGAAAATTCATTAAGAATATTTTGTGCATTGGCCAATGATTATTGCAAAGGACTTCTTTATAGATCATTAAGATCACAATACATTTAAGTGTACAATAGGCACCATATAAGGTGTGTAATGGTTGTAACCTGTTAACCAAATGGATTAGCATATGGCATAGCATATTAATTGTTCTAGATCAAACTCATATTTCATGGAAGGTCTATAATGAAAGTAGGATATGTCAACTAAACTGTCTCAGAATACATCTAGACTAGGGGTGTCAACCTTGAAAGGCCACATTAGGATTGTATTTGACCTTGGGGGGCCAAGGGTGTGTGGCCAGAGTGGGCATGGCCAGCTTGACATTACTCATGTCAGGGGCGTCTGTAGTGGCCTGAGCGCTTTGCCAGAGAAAACAGGCTCCCAAGCTCTATCTTTGGCTGTGACAGCCTCCTGCAACCATCTGTCAGTGAAAATGGAGCTTAGGCGAGCTGCTCGTGGCCCTCCTGAACTCCGTTTTCACTGGCAGAGGCACTGTGGGCCGGTCCACCGCATGTCCTGGGCGCCTGTTCTAAGCAGCCCATGGGCCACAGATCTAGCCACCAGGCCTTGAGTTTGACACCCCTGATCTTAGCAATGGAGAAGCTATTATGGCCTGCCAATCAACTCTAAAGACAAAATCATTTAAAAATTTAATGGACAATTATAATTGGTAGACTCTTATATGGAGTCCCATCAGATGTTACTGTATGCCTGTTATTTCTAGATGGAATTAGCAGCAATTTGATTTCATTTCTGAAATTAAGTAGAATACATTTCATAGGTATGCTTTGTTGTAAGTACCATATAGACCTTTCCAGATTACAACAAAGAAGATATCCTCACAACAATGAGTATATTTTGTGTCTGCAGTTTTGCAAGTGATAGGCCTTGGTGATGCACTTTGCCTCATGGAGGTACTTTGCCTTGCTTTAGCACTGCAAAGGATTTTGCAGACACTTTGTTCCTCCTCAAACAAGTCTCCTCAGTGCTTTAGAAAACTATTTAAAGGTTGGTAACAAGCTACTACAGGAAAATTAGGAGGAGAAAAATTTACATTCTGGGAAGAAGTCTACTTCTATGACTACCGTACATTTCATTTATTGGCAGGTGTAATTTAGATGAAATGTCAAATGAAGATTACATTAAAAACATGCCTGTTGAATTTGCATAGGAAAAGGACCTAGTGAGTTTTCCATTATAATAGTTGGGACTGGAGCCCATCTTCGTTTTGTTCGTCCCACAACAGTTGATCGGACATGCCTTCTCTTAGTTTTTGAGTCCTAGAAGAGATAAAAGAGATCAATGCTTTTGTTTTGAGTTACCTTAATCTATGTTATTATAAACATTGTAACATATTAATTCCTAACATAATTGTAGTGTGGAAAAAAATATAATTCTTTTGATTTTTGGAATAATTTTAACTTTACATGTTGGATTATATAATTAAATTGTTTTTCCATTTTACAATTACATCGATTATTAAAACACTAATGCCACTGATTAAGTTTATTTGATAATCCATTTTTTATTTCATAGGAATGTTTTTCCATAAATTAAGAAAAATGCTAACAGTACATTTTCACATTGATTTTTATACCAACATCATATAAACAATATATAATAAAATAGGAATGCTAAAAGATGCAATATAAACATGAAAATAAAATATATACATATTCCTAATATTCTTGAGGAGTCAGCAACATTATGCAAAGCACAGAAAATAAGAAAGAAATGGTAAGCAATCAAAAATGAGATAAGAAAAAAGAAAAGGAAAGATCAAATTTAATTTACTTCATGTGAGCTTAATTATCTGCAATGAACATACCTAATGCTCCTTCCTCCTCCTATTTTCCCCACAACAATCTTGTGTGATGAGTTGGGTTGAGAGACGGTGACTGGCCCAAAGTCACCCTGCTTACTTCCATGCCTAAGACAGGACTAAATGCACAGTATTGTCCCTCGTATAGAAGGCCATTTATACTTGCATGGCTAAATTGTTTTGATGGTATTAATGGGAAATTAAATAACAGTATATGGATAAATATTTAAACTGAATCAGTTGCTCATATATCTTGGAGATCTCCCCATTGACCATAAACCATTTGAACTGTTCCCATTATGCTTCTGTGCATTTCTTACTGTATATTCTGAATATACAGTATGCAAAATATACAAAAATGTTGGGCTGCAGCCATTATTTCTAAATGTCGTTGAATCTGCATGGCATGGAGCCAGGGTACTTGAGGAACTGCCTCATCCCCTCTGGACTGGGCACTCACCACCCCTGCTAGGAGGAGGCTTACTATAGGCCAGTGTTTTTCAACCACTGTGCCGCGGCACACTAGTGTGCCGTGACATAGTGCAAGGTGTGCCGTGGGAAAATTACTTTATATATAGTCAATATAGGCACAGAGTTAATTTTTTTTAACATTTTCTAATGGTGGTGTGCCTCGTGATTTTTTTTTATGAAAAAAGTGTGCCTTTGCACAAAAAAGGTTGAAAAACACTGCTATAGGCCCATCAATCAAGGAATTCCGACTGGCAGGATCTAGGAGAAGGGACTTCTCTGCCATGGCGCCCATCCATTGGAACATCTCACCCCCTGAGGCGAGATTAGTTCCCACCCTTCCAACCTTCTGCAGGAGGCTGAAGATCTGGCTCTGCCAGATGGTTTGAGGCTCCAACAGGGGAGCATAACACTGGAGGTGATTGATGAATTAAGAGGCAATCCCATCTCCCACACACACATCCTGTTCCCTTTCTCCCCAACATTTAACTATAATTTTCTTTTGATTGTGATTTCTATATTTATTGTTTTAGAATTACTTATCTGTTAGGATTTTAGTATTTTAAAACTAAACGATCTGAAGATTTTGATATGAGATGGATGGCAAATAAATTTAATAAATAAATAAAAATAAAAGTAATCCAGTTATGATTACTTTCTGTTATATAAAAGGGATTTATATTGGATGCTTTGTTTTTTATTTTTATTTTTCTTGCGAACCATCATGCTTTCCTAATGATAATAAACTGTTTCGTACATTGCCTTTTGTGCTTTAAACTTCTTACCTCTCCATTTTTGAGAATGTCATTAACTCCACCCAACCATATATTTCGCCTTTAGTCCGTTCACTTTTTCCTGTTATAATTGTCATGCAATTCAGTCCTCATTCATTCTCTCTACATCACTAAGCTTACGAGACATACTTTTTTTTCCTGGAACATCCATGGGCATTCATCAACTATTCATTCTTGAACATGTGTCTTTTTCTTTTATCAACATACTTAAATGTCCCATTCTCACTTTATTAAACTTAATGTTATATTACTCTCAAATAAAGTAGAATGAATGCAGGAAGGATGATAAGATGTGTGTGATGAGTGATAGACTCAAGAATGAAAGGAATTGTACATATATAATATATTATTATAATTATATATACCTTTTGGGGGTATGTTAGCAAGCTAACATATATCCGCTTTTGCTCATGTGTATAAACATTTTTTAAAAATACAGTAATGATGCTTTCATGTGTAGTCAAAGAAATAGCATTTTTGGTATACAGTGAACCATCTTCCAGAATTACAAAATTGGGATTGTTTATACCAATAATTCCAGTATCATTAAGACAATGTTTCATTTTTACTGCAAGAAAAAGAAGAAGAAATTCAAAAACCAGTTGAAAAGAGAAAAGGCATAGAGAATAATCCAGAATCATCCAATATTTGCAGAGGACTTAAAGTCTGACTGTTCCATTCTAATCACTACATTGTACAATTCATTGGGGGTGAGGGAAATGTTTAAAATATTTGCTTAAGGCCTAAATAATTTAAAATAAATACATGCTTATATTAAATCATAGGAGTCAGAACTTTTCTGGCTACCATTTACAGTGATGGCATTGTTAGCCTCTAGAAAATTACTGTTGCTGTAAAAGACTTTTACAAAACCCAGATTCAAATTCCAGTGTCCAAACTCCAGTAGGAGGGAGGTTGTTATCTCACCTCTGCCAATAAACATTCCCATCTTCAGTTTATGAGGTACATTAAAAGACACTTCATTGCAAGCTTCACAAAATAAGTCCAAAGCCTAAAGGAGAGAAAGAAAATACATAAAGCATTGCATTAAAATAGCTTTTCTAACATAAAAGTTGTACTCGTTGGCTAACAATATATTTGAAAAGACAATAGCTTTCTCCAAATAATTTGGTTTAAAAGTCACCTTAGATTAACTGAGAATGTGGCAACACACTTTTTTCTCTTTCATATTCCATGTCAAGAAGACAATGTTACATTGAGAGTTGCCTTCCTTTCAAATAATGTAATTTAAGCATATGTTCAGCAATTCAGGTATAATTATCTTACTAAGAAGGCAAAAATCTTTACAAACGGTATAGAGAGCTGGTTCTCAGTCCTATAATCTTTTTTCAGCAAATGTGTTTGTTCATCCAAATTAGAAAGATTTGCTAATGAGAAGGATGCAAAAGCAGAATATTTATCCACTGGTTTTGTTATTTCTCAGACATTTTTTAAAAAAACATTTCCTTTCCTTCCCCCTTAATGCAAGAATTCAGTAAAATGTATGTCTGATACATTCATGTAAAATACTAAAAATGTGCCTCTGCCTACGTATGTGGAGTGGGTGTATGTGTGTGTGTATGTGTTGTATGTCTTTAGTCTAATCAATCTATGCTTGAATACTAGGTTTAAAATGTTTGCTTATTCAGTGTATTTTTTTTATTTCTATACTGGTGCTTCACATACAGCTATTTAAAAAATGAGTGCCAGACTGTGCTGCAGTCTGCAGGACTCAGTACAGTTTCTAAGTAGTCTTCAAAGGTGCATACACACTGACATTTTAATTTAAAATTTGGAAAATCCAGTCTTATCAGATCCATGCACCACCTTCTAGGTTTTCAATTTTTTTAGTGCACCTGTCCATCTTGCACCTTTCTTAAGACTGCTGCTATAGGCATCTGCACAAAATGAATTGTGCAAAATTGTTACCTACATTACATAGTGACATCATGATGTAAATTCCATCCTTAATTTGAATCTTTAATGTTTGATGTAAATATTTACGGCATGGTGTTTTTTTTAATCAGGACATGCCTTCATTATTTGCTGCCCGTAAATGCCTCTAGCTATTGCTCTACCAATGAAGCTAGTAAAGGACATTCTTCTAAGGCTATAGAAAGGCTTTAAGTTAGGAAAAAGAGGACAGAGAGAGATCATATCACCACCTAGGCTTCAAGGAAATATGTAATATGTTGGAGAGAAAGGAAGGAAAGCTATAAAGTCTTCTTTAATTATGATTTAATTGTGCTATTTGTGTACATCTAATTCAAGCTTTGAATATCTAAGGTAAGCAAGCACATTGATTTGATTTGATTTCTAAGTCAAGGAACAAGATATTCAGTGAGTTCAGCTTCTTTACGACTTTCATTGACCTGTCAATGACTACTTCAGCTTCAACCACAACAATAGTTGAGCACACAATAGATACAAACTCCAAACTCGATTGCAGAAAATACGACTTTAGCAACAGAGTGGTCAATGCCTGGAATGCACTACCTGACTCTGTGGTTTCTTCCCCAAACCCTCACAACTTTAACCTTAGACTGTCTATTGTCGACCTCACTCCATTCCTAAGAGGTCTGTAAGAGTTGTGCATAAGCGCACCAACGTGCCTACCATCCCTGTCCTAATGTCCCTTTTTATTTGTATCCATTTCATGTATCCAAAATCAAGTTTATACTTATATATGTTATCTAATACATGCTTGACAAAATAAATAAAATAAAATAATAAATAAGTAGTAATTGTGAAACTAGTAGTCTACAGAGATATCTCTCAGTGCCTCAAAACTCCACCTTTCCATTTTCACAGCTAGTCAGCTGGCCAGACCAGCCACTCATCAACTCAATCCTTGCATCACTGTCTTCACTGCCAAAATGGCAGCTCAGAGCCCACTTCCACCTAAGATTTTGCCTTGGCATGTTAATTTCCAAGCTTTCTTGTTACTGATTCATTGTGGAAGTGGTTCAGTAGTTCATTAAAGCACAACTGTTTTAATCCAGTATGACTTTTACACAATCAGAGAGCTGATAACAATAGCAATAGCACTTAGATTTATATACTGTTCCATAGTGCTTTATGATACTCTTGAGTGGTTATATTGCCTCCAAAAATCTACGTCCTCAGAAGGATGGGAGGCTGAATAAACCTTGAACCCCATCAGGATTGAACTCCTGGATGTGGGCAGAGTTTGCCTAAAACATTGTATTTTAAGGACTGTGCTATCAGAGTTCTTTTAAAATGATAATAGTGAATTCGTCTCAAAAGTAGTTACTGATTTTGAATCAATGTTCTGTGCTAAGTTAATGTGTTCTGGCCTAAGGAAGCCCAAAAGATCACAAATAGGGCAATGGTATTTGCCCCTAGTTCTTTTGTACTCAGAATTTTCTACTGAAGAACATTTTTCAACAGATTAATGCTAAGAGCTATAGTATTAGGTACATAATTTGAGTGGTTAATTTTAGTTGATTTTTTTTATTATTATTTTCATTCTAAAACAAACTACCTAAATGAGCTCTCATCTACTAAATACAAAAAGGTAGAAGGAAGTGTCTGTTTAATTGATATTTTCAACATTTCATCACTGTAGAAAGTTTTATATCACTGGAAACTGAGAAACATTGACTAAGGAGACAAACTTAGGATTTTATTAATTGTGATGCAAAGAGAAAACAAAAGCTTCATTATATAATAAAGTGGATAAGGTGTTGCACAAACATGAAATACAATTCCACTCAACAATCAAGTAGGGAATGTGACGCAACTACTCTTTCTCAGCCTACCTTCTTGTATGTACAAAATAAGATTAGACACCACACATACCTAAAAGTAGTAATATTCTACTTTTGTAAAGTCTAGGAGAAGAACAGATTACCAATGCTTCTCAGAGGCAGAAACTTACAGGAAAAGGAAATGATAGTCTGGCCCCCCAAAAAGGAGGGGCCGGCTAGACTTGAGGAGAGAATTTAGGGGAAGAAGAGGTGATAGCTGATCCTAGAGCAGTGATGGTGAATCTTTTCTCCACCGAGTGTCGAAAAGGGATCACATGCATGCTTGTCAGCCGCGCAACCCAGAAGAGAGCTGCAAAGGGGGGCATGCACACACATGCGTGCACCAGGAAATAAACTTCTGGTTTTCAATGCACACCTGCACACTGGCCACCTAGTCTTCTGGTTACTGGTGCACATGCGCATGCTGGCCAGCATGCATTCCAGTTTCCAACACTTCTGCACGCACAAAGGCCAGCTGATCATCGCGTGTACATGTGCACCAGAAACCCAGAAGAGGAACCGGCGACACCGTGTGCGCCAGGCAACATGGTTCCACGTGGCACTTCAGGCACACGTGCTATAGGTTCACCATCATGGTCCTAGAGGCTGAAGTATTCCAATGAAAAAGAGGGTCATGTCTTGGCACAGATTTCTCAATAAAGCCTCAAGGAAGGCTTAGAAGAAGACCATATCTTTTAGCTCAAGAAAGAATATCAGCACCATAATTAACATCTTTGCTCATCACAAAGTAGAAACAGGATTGCAGGTAAAGCTATAAATAAGTGGAAGCTTATGATAACTACATTGCCCATAGTTAAGATAGAATCTCAGCACAACAAGCATTTTGCAGGAGAGACAAAGTAAGTAAGGAAAATTGGTTAACTAAAGAATTGTTAGAGCACGGTCATGGAGAAAATAAGATGAAATCAGAAGAACAATTGGCTGCAGATAAGTTTAATTTTCAATGGTTTTAATTTTCAGTGGACAGTTGAGAGAAAGATCTGAGTAGATAAGAGGACATTTGGAATGTATCAGTGGAAGACAGAATTTGAAGTTGAATTGGGTAGAAATGATAAACATATAATTGCTAAAATATTTACATTTATACTTAAATTTGAAATGGAAGAAGTAGTGAAAGAACATATGATAAAATGGGCTAAAACTTTGGACATAATGGATGAAGAGAAACAATGGAAAATATATGGTTAAAAAGATCAAAATGTATATTATATTATAAAATTTTAAAAATTCTAAAATGATGTCTGATTCCAGAAAAAAAATGTCTAGAATATATAGGGTACTTTAAATTTATGTTGAAAATGTGGATGACATAAATGATCATTTTATCATATTTGGTGGACTTATAAAAAAGTCACAAATTTCAGGTTTCAAATACATATGAGAAATAACTGTGGGGGATCTTACCTAGAGGGGTTTGAATCCTTAATTGTAAACTTGAATTCGGTTCTCAGTAACAGATCACTAGCTCACCCCAAAATGCTAGTTTCACAAAACAAAAAATGGTTTGATAGAGATTGCGTTCAACTAAAAAAGATATATAATGAAGAATACAAGAAAAGTAAAGGTGCCCCCTCCGAGGAGCACACTTACTACTTAAAGCAGCTGAAAGCACAATATAAGAACCTTCTAAAAGAAAAGTGCGGCCCTAAAGGAGTCTTGGCATAGACTAATTACGGCAGTCAGGACAAAAAATACATCCCTTTTTTGGTACATCACCAGGGGATTGGGAAAACCTCCCCTACCACCTACAAATCAGGTTCCAATTCATGCCTGGGAAGAGTACTTTAGGGAGCTTTATACAGATCCTGACTATGTAACCAAGGAGAGCCAAGCTAGTTTGGACCAAACTCCTCACTGGCCCCCTGTTACACCAGAAGAGATATCCCGGTTGATTGGAGCCCTAAAGGCTAATAAGGCACCCGGAGCTGATAATGTCCTGCCAGAAATAATTAAAAAGAACGCCAGTTGGTGGGCTCCACTTTTAGCATTCACTGTTTACATTTATAGACAATACTATATGCCATATGCCTAGAGATTGGGGAGTAGCAATTATCATACCAATTTATAAAAAAGGGAATAGAAATGATCCAGGCAACTACAGACCCATTAGTCTTCTAAGCGTTGATTAGTAAACTGTATGCCAAACACTTAAATTATAAACTTCAAGATTGGCTAATTTCAGGGGGGATAATCAAAGATGAACAAGCCGGTTTTAGACAAGGAAGATCGACAGTGGATCATATCTTGGTACTCCACCATTTAGTACAAAAATACACACATAAAAAAAAAACCTCTCTTTTTGTGGCCTTCCTGGATTTTAAACAGGCCTTCGATTCAATATCCAGGATCACCCTCTGGGAGAAGTTAAAATGCACCACTATCGATAAACGCATCCTCTTCCTCATACAAAAATTGTATGCCAATTCCACCCTGAAAGTGAGGTGCAATCCCCAAGGGAGTTTAACCAGCTCAGTAAGAGTACAAAAAGGGGTACGTCAGGGTTGCATCCTGTCCCCCTCCCTCTTCAACTTCTATATTAATCCCCTGATTGAGCTTTTACAGAACCCGGATTTCCATCCTCCTAACCTAGCACAACGCAAAGTGCCAATTCTCTTATATGCTGATGACGCCGCTATCATTTCACAAACCCCCATAGGACTGAAGAGAGCAATTAGGGCAACACTCGGCTATTGCAGGCAAAACAAGCTGGTCCTTAACTTCGATAAATCAAAAGTTTTAGTTTTTGCTAAAAGACCACACCAATATTCCTGGCAAATAGAAGGATATAGTTTGGAACATGTGAGAACATTTAGATACCTTGGTGTGGTTTTCCACTCGCTAGGGACATGGAAGGCACACCTGGATCACACATTGCAAGTAGCCATTAGGTCCTCAAATGCAATCAAACATTTCTTTTATACAGGTGGAGGTCAGTTAGTACCTGCTGCCTTAAAACTTTTTGAGGCCAAAACATTGGCGCAAATTCTTTATGGGGCACAAACAGGAATCCTTGCAAAGAGAGACTTGTTAGAAACCATTCAAACAAAATTCCTGCGAGCCATCTTAGCTGCTCCCAATGGAACTCCAAATGCCCAGTTAAGAATTGAGACAGGCATGCCTCAAATTCAAGTAAGAGCCTGGAAGATGATGGTCATTTATTGGCTTAAAATGCATTTCTTTCCAGAGGGACTGTCTCCACTAGTGTTAACTGACAATTTCCCTTCCCCCTGGAAACAAGCAATTGATCACAAGCTAGGCTCTTATGAGCTTTCATCATTATTCTTAATGTCCCTAGGCTTTGAGCAAGCAAAGCAAGTAGTAATCAATAGAATGAGGGACATGGAGTCCCAAGAAGAATTAAATAGGTTGCCTCTCCACAGTAGGGACAGAATCAAACAGGGTGTGCAGGAATCAGCAAAATATCTGAATGACCTGATCTCTCCAAAACAAAGAATAGCTTTCTTCAGAGCCAGATTTAACATTTTTCCTTCAGCACTCCTCCAGGGCAGGTATAAGAGAACACCTATAGCCGAACGCCTTTGTATATGTGGTAAAGGAGAAGTGAAAGATAATTCACATGTACTATTACACTGCGAGCTATACAGAGCTTGTAAGTCTGCATATATTCTCCCCTTCTTAGAGAGATTGCCAGGAGGGCAGACAATGTTTATCTAGGCTTTCTCCTCCAGGACACTAACCCGGTTACCACGTATGCAGTGGCAAAGTTCTGTGCTGCTGCAATGTCCATAAGAAAAAAATTGGCTACAGTATAGTACCATCTTGTACCAATTATCTGGACATACCTTTAACAATCTTTGGACCATAATGTTATTATCCACTTTTAATGTAAATACTTTTAATTATATTTTAATGTTAGTATTTTTAATATAGTGTAAGGACAAATGTATATTGCTGGTCTTTGACCGTAATAAAGATCTTACTTACTTACATATAATGATAAAAGATTTTTAAAGATCAATATTCAGCTGAAATCAGAACATTTCTTGTTGGCATTAATGGGCAATCAATTAGAAAAGGATCAAGAATCAAGGATGTGGAAGAAAAACAAGTATGCTTACCTGGCTTATCAATATACTACATAAATTGCTTTAATGCTTCTAACTAAGAAACTGGTTTATTTCTGTTAATAAACAAAGGAACAAATGTACTTTGTTTTGGATCATTTCCTAACAACCAAAGCCCTAACACGAGGGACAATATTTTGTCCTGTCAGGATTGCTATGAGCCTGCAGCTTCACTTATTAAATTTACTATACCATACTAAATGTTGTCCTATTTTGGCCAAGAACCATTTGTCTATGGAAATGGATTCTGCCTCTCTACTGCTCCTAAAGTCAATTCAGATTATTTTGAATATTATTGTCCATGTCATCAAGTTTTAAGCATAGATGGCTCAATAAAATGGTTTGAAATCATACTGTTTAAAAAAAATTACTATGAAAATAGTATTCAAATATAATACTTATATTTTAACAATAAGACAACAAAAGTCAAATTCTGTTTTACTTTTACTCTAAGTTCATACCGGAAACACTAATTAGCTATATTTGCTGACAGAAACCACATTAAACCACTTGAGTGTAAAGTAAACCTCAAACAATTGATAATATTTCATTGTTATAGCTGGTAACAGTGTGATTTTGCTTTTAGCCTAGCTGAGGTGCAAGGATTTGCCCTACCTTGAAGGCTTCAGCTGAAACTACAAATCTGCTCTTTTAACTGACCTACTTAACTGGAAAGTTTTTTTGAAAATATGAAATATAATGAATTCGCCATATGACTTTTCATAATATTTTATTGTTACTGAGTTGTAACTTTATCATATGACATCTTAAAATATTTTTCGGTTAATGAGTTTGAGGGAAAGATGTTGTTATTCCAAAATCGAGCCAGACTTTTCTTCCTTCATGACTTATTCACAATCTCATTTTTTCCTAATTGTCAAAGGGTTAAATTGCACTTCTATTCATCATTTTTTTTGTTTTTCTAGCACTTTCCATCTTGCATAAATACTGACAGCTATTTTGATACTGTAAAAGAATCCTAAAATAAACATTCTATAAAACTACAAAAGAAAATATGGTTGTAACATGTTTTTAAAAGATATACAAATTCTAACAACTAGTCAGGATGGAATATGAGCAACCAGTTACTGATAACAAATTTATATAGTGAATCAAACAGAGACAAGAGAGATGAATAAAAACAAATTGTTTTTTATTTAATAGCTCCTCCCCAAAAAAGCAGATATTACTTAATTTGCTTATTTTTCTGATATTATATTTCACTGATTCACTTGTATTGTTAAATGGAACAGAAAAAATACACAATATTCACAGTGTACTTCAAAAATAGATGGACCAACTTTTTCCAAAGTTCTTTGAATTGTTTAAAATTAGGGATTTTTTTTAAAAAAATGTGATGGATATCTGGTTCTATAAAACCATGCCTTGCTAGAATTGACCCTAAGAGTTGGGACTAAATACAGTTTCTGTCTTTTAAAAAAGTGATCTACATAATCATTATCCAAAGGCAGAAATATGGAATTTCTGTTTCTTAAGAATTACATAAGCTTTGGATGGTAGAGCAGGGCTGCACTACTGAACTCTAGGATCAAGCACGTCTGAGGAAATTGCAGGAGTTTTAAGCAATGAACGGGGAGAGATGTAAGCATCCACAAGGCTTAAAGCTCTCATTTTGTGCTTTTAAATCCCACAAGTTTCCTTAAACACAAAATATTCCAATATTCAGGCCCCACAAACATTGCAGACTTTGGATGTCACAAAATGATTATGGGAGGCTATATGTAGCATTGAACCTCACAATATACATCCTTGTCTTAACATAACAAATGAAGCATAATTTATTTATCTATCTATCTATATCTAACACACACACACAGACGGAGAGACTTCTGATACAAACTATCTATCTATCTATCTATCTATCTATCTATCATATATTTCATTCTTCATGGAATACAAAAGCTAATATTCATTTTAGTATATCCTATTTCAATTGAATTACAAACTAGAGAGTAATTAGTAATGCTATTGCTACTTCATCTGTTCCAAATTCTTTTCTACTCACCAATAGGTTTAAAAAAAGTTGCAGCCAGATACGTCTATGAAAGATGTTGCCTTTATCCATCACTTCAGCTGGAAGTACCATTTTCAGTACTCAGCAATGTAGCTTTCAAGTCTATTGAACTAGAGATCTGTCAAGCCCAGTGATGTTTCACTGGGAAGTGAGAGTGAAATGAAAAAAGCAAACCAGACTAATAAATGAACAGCAGGAAGCAACAGGTTTATTATGCAGAAAGTGAATGGGGCTGCTTTTTTCCTAATTCAAGCTTTGAGTATCTAAGGTAAAGTACTAGTCATTAACTCAGTTCTCCTACTAAATTTGAAGAGGGCTTGTCCTAAAAGAAACTTGTGGAACGTGCTCAGTTTCATTTCAGAGTTCTCATCCTGTTCTAAAATCCTGGAGGGTGGAAAAAGTAGGGTGAATTAGGACCAGAATTTGCCCTTCCCTCCTCAGCTGCTAGAAGGAAATTGTTCTTCATTTCATAGAATTCCACCAATCTAGTTATGAGAAATAGTGCTGGAATGACCCTCCAGCTGAAACATTTTTGCTTGCCAATGAAGTCCTCAGTCCCCTCCTCTTCTCTTCCTATTAGTTGAATAGAACATAACTCTACCCTGTAGAATAGATACAACATTCTCTCCTTTTTGCCTAAGGTTTTTGAGTGTTCCTTATTAAGTACTTGTAGTTATTCTAAACATCTGCCTTATAATATTTATTTGTAAACATAAGCATAAACATAAAAATCTTGTTTCAGATTTTTTTTCCGAACTCTCCTATGGCTCACCACAAATTTCAGTTAGCTAGGATGCTGTAAACAATATAAGGACAGATTAAGGGCGGAACTAATGCAGATTTCTTAACTTAGTATTCTCAATTTGTACTTGACTGCTATATCCAGTCCATTTTAGTTTCCAGATAATTAATCTGTCAGCTCCTCTCCATTAGTTAATTAGGAAAGAAAGACCATGAGACTCCATGTGTAGAAATCAAATGTACTTTTACTAATTAATAATGGTTAAAGGCAATGCATAGCGAAGTCTGATTAATTAGGCGCGAAAGCAGTTGATATATAGAATAGCCCATTCCCCACCCCTTGGCATCACAGTCCCAGCCCAATCATAAGTCTTCCAAATGTCAGGTGCAAGATAACTTCAAAAGGCATCATGAAGATGGAATGTCAGTGCCGTTAGACCTGGCGGGAAACACCCACGCATGTGCAGTCCGATCAATCGGTGAACTCCAGAACCTTCCACCAGCACAATGAGTAACCCCTCCCAAATACCATGCCCTCCCTCCCCGTTTCATGGCAGCTGAAGCGATAGCAAAGCAGAAGCTGACATCCGGCCGTCCCCCGGAAAAAGGCGATCAGGCCTGTAAACGAAAAAATTACAAACAAACAGACGAACAACAAAACACAGAAGAGAAAAGGGGAGGGGGGAGAGAAAATTAAGGCTTGTCAGGATAAGCAGCATAAAACTTCCGTAGCAGCCGTGGAGCACGAACATGGGACTTGTCAACCCATTCAGTATGGGAGGGGGGGAAATGTTTCCAAGCCACTAAGTACTGGATGCGGTTACGGCGCTTGTGGGAGTCCAGAATTTCACGGACTTCAAAGTGTTGTTTGCCATCAATCAACAAAGGAGCAGGTGGAGGAGTTGCAGGCGGACGTAAAGTTGAAACACGAACAGGCTTAATGAGGTTAATGTGGAACACGGGATGAACACGGTCGAGATGCTTAGGCAGCTGCAAACGAACAGAAACAGGATTGATGATTTTGAGGATGGGGAAAGGACCGACATACTTAGGCCCCAATTTCTTGGACTTTTGTGTGGTCTGAAGGAACTTTGTGGACAAGTAGACCAAGTCGCCCTCCTTGTACTGATAAGGTTGCGTACGCTTCTTATCAGCTTGCTTTTTATGAGCACGATGAGCGGCATCCAACGTAGCAAGAGTCAAAGGCCAAATACGGCTGAGACGCTCACTCCAGTCAGCGACGGAAGAAACTTGTGGTTGGTCACGAGGCAACTCTGGAATAGGAACAAAGTCCTGACCAAAAACAACCCAGAAAGGGGTAAAACCAGTGCTGGAATGAACAGAATTGTTGTAGGCGACTTCAGCGTGCGGCAACAAGTCCACCCAATCATCTTGCTGATAATTAATGAAACAACGTAAATACTGTTCTAGAACAGAATTAGTCCTCTCACAGGCCCCGTTAGTCTGAGGATGGTGGGCGGAGCTAAGGCCCTGGGCGGAGCCAATGCGTTTAAGAAATTCCTTCCAGAAGGTCGAGGTGAATTGGACACCCCTATCAGAAATGATACGATCAGGCACTCCATGCAGCCGGTAAACGTGGGAAATGAAAAGCTTAGCGAGAGCCTTAGCGGAAGGAATTTTGTGGCAAGGGATAAAATGAACCTGTTTGGAAAATAAGTCCGTAACGACCCAAATGACAGTGTGCCCCTGGCTCTCAGGAAGCTCGACAATGAAGTCCATCAAAATTTCTTTCCATGGGGCAACAGGCCATGCCACAGACTGGAGCAGCCCTTGTGGTTTCCCAGGTGGCCTCTTGGCGGCTGCACAAACCGGACAACTAGCAACATACTGTTCAATGTCCTTTTTCAAAGAGGGCCACCAGAATTGCCTCTTTACGAGATGTAAAGTTTTCACGAAACCAAAGTGACCAGCCAATTTGGAATCGTGAGCGCGTTGGAGGACGAGGAGACAAAGAGAGGCGGGGACATAAAGCTTGGCTCTGATCCATGGTAGATCATCCCTCATCGTACACTCATCCTGATGCCCCTGGAACCAGTCGTCTTGGGGAAGGGCGCGTTTGAGGTCAGAGAGAAAATCTTGAGGCATGTCCATCTTTGAACGCGCTTGCTGACGAGTGACCACCGGAGCCGCCAGGCTGGAGGTGGGAACAACTGGTTGAACAATGCTCAGTTTCAAACAGTTGTATTGAGGGAGTCTGGACAAAGCATCTGCCATGAAATGTTTCCCCCCAGGGATGTATTTGAGCGTGAAATTGAAACGGTTGAAATGTTGGGCCCACCGCATCTGTTTAGGGGACAGACGGCGCGGGGTTCTCAATGCTTCTAAATTCTTACGATCAGTCCACACCTCAAAAGGGTGTTTAGCGCCTTCCAGAAAATGGCGCCATGTGGTCAGGGCCCACCGCACCGCAAACGCCTCCTTCTCCCAAACGGCCCAACGCCTCTCAGTGTCCGTGAGTTTGCGTGAGGTGTAAGCGCATGGTTGCAAGTTACCTTGGTCGTTGGCTTGTAGCAAGACGGCACCAATGGCGACATCACTGGCATCAGCTTGGACGACGAAAGGCTTATCTATGTCGGGATGCTTCAGGACCGGTTCCGCAGCAAAAAGGCGTTTAAGTTTTTCGAAAGCCGCTTGGCATTCCATGGTCCAATCCAAAGGTTTGCTAGGCTTAGGTTTAGGCCCACCCTTTGACTTCAGCAGATTGGTGATAGGAAGCGCAATTTTGGCAAAAGAAGGGATGAATTGACGATAGAAGTTAGCAAAACCCAAATTTTTTTGCAATTGTCTGCGCGTTTGGGGCGCCTCCCACTCAGTGACTGCCTTCACTTTCCCAGGGTCCATCTCAATGCCAGCGGGAGAGATGCGATAACCGAGATAGTCAATTTTAGCCTGATGAAACTCACACTTGGACAACTTGGCATAAAGTTCAGCAGCCTTGAGTTTTTTCAAAACAGTGCGCACTAGAGCGACATGTTGGTCATAAGTGTGAGAATAGATAAGGATATCATCCAAATATACGATAACGCCTTTGTAAAGGTGGTCATGCAAGATCTCATTAATTAATTGCATGAAAACTGCAGGCGCCCCCTGTAGGCCAAAAGGCATAACCCGGAACTGGAAGCAACCAAGAGGACAGTTGAAAGCAGTTTTCCATTCGTCTCCTTCCTTAATACGCACCCTATAGTATGCTTCCCTGAGGTCCAGTTTAGTGAAAATGCGGCCCTTCCCCAATTGGGCCAACATGTCCTTCATCAAGGGCAATGGGTATAAATTTTGGGCCGAGATGGCGTTAAGGTTTTTAAAATTCACACATAATCTCAGAGAACCATCTTTCTTCTCACGGAACAGCACCGGAGCAGCGACTTTAGGGCGGGCAGGTTCAATGAAACCCCGCTCCAAATTTTTATCAATGAATTTTCTCATCTCTTCCATTTCCCTAGGTGACATGGAATAAATCTGGGGTTTTGGCAACTTCACCCCGGGTAAAATGTCGATTGAACAATCAGTAGGCCTGTGGGGCGGAAGTTTGTCAGAAGATTTCTCACTAAAAACTCCCCTCAGGTCCCAATAGACTTTCGGAATTTTTTCCTCACCTTCAATCCGCTCCTGCCCTCTAGCGGCCAAATCAGAACTGCAGCCAACAGGGTCTGAAGAAACTCCCTCCCCTTCCGGAGGTGCGGCCGTGCGAATCCGTAACCAACCCTCCCTCCAATTTATGCGAGGGTTCCATTTTCGAAGCCAAGGGAGGCCCAAAATGAGTGGTCTGTCCATCCCAGGAGCCACAATAAAAGAGATGAGTTCCATGTGGGATCCCATTTTCATCTCTAAGGGCTCAGTAAAGAAATGGGCGGGTCCCCCCCTGCGATGGAACCATCTATCTGGCAAAAGACAATAGGGGTTTTTAAAGTTTTCAACTTGAGGCCCAGTTTTTCCACCATAGCAGGATTGATCATTGAGCGGGAACAGCCTGAGTCAAGGAGGGCGGGAAGGCTTTCAGACCCCCCATCGGGCAGAACTCGCAATTCTACGGGGATTAGCATTGGGCCTTTGTTTGAACTCACCCAGTGAGGCGAGGCGTCATCATCGGAATCATCAGAGGAGCTGGTGGAGACATCCGCTTCTCCCTCCAAAGCCTGGCCGAATTGGGGGGGGGGTGGAATCAACGGCGAACGCAGCTTCTTTCTTTTTCTTATCTGAGGGCTTGGTGGATTTCCCCTCCCATTTGGAAGGGGTTAGGGAGGTCGTGGGCAGCTGGGCGCGGCATTCAGGAGCGCGATGGCCGATTTTCCCACAACGAAAGCAAGCAAACGGTCTGGATTTTCCAGAGGGGCCTCCCCTCCCTTCGCCTCTGCCTCCGAAAGGGGTTTTGCGGCTTGGGGGGGAAGATTTCGCAGCTTTCTCCTTTTTCTTCTGCCTCTCCTCCTTAGCACATTTGAGTCTCATTACATCCAGTTCAATGTCTGCCGCGTTTTCAAACCAAACAGTTAAGCGCTTGGGAAGGTGGCGATTAACACATTGTTGATAAATATCTTCATCCAAGCCCAAAGCAAATTTGTCCAAAAGGGCTTCTTCACCCCATCCTCTCATGTAAAGGCATAGGTGTTGAAACTCCTGAATGTACTGGAACACTGGCCTGTCCTCCTGCGCGAGGGTCATAAATTTCAGTTTGCCCCATTTCTCAGTCAGGGGGTCATCAAACCGTCTCTTGAAGCTACCATAAACGCATTGAAATTCCTCAGGAGGGGGGAATTTGATTGGTGTAAGCCTGTTCCCCAGTCAGAGGCCTCTCCGTCTAATGCAAGCAAAACCATGCGTATTCTCATGGTATCTGATTCAAAATCGGGCCCATAGATTTCCATGTAATTATAAACTTGCATGATGAAAGACCCCAGCTTCTTAGGGTTTCCATCATATTTTACAGGTAACGGGGGGACTTTAGCCATTCTGCATTTTCTGGGGGTGGGGCCCCTGGTCTGGCAGCACCCCTGGCAGGGGTGGTGAAGCTGCTCGTGGGTTTTCTTGCTCCCATCCCCTCTCGGCCTCTTCACCCTCCCCAAATCTTTGCCCAGAGTACCTCTGTTCCAAGTAATCAGGTAGATCTCTCTCCTGGGGTCTTCGTTCGGCTCCCGCCTCAAACGGCCTTTCCTGGTGTCTTCTTCTGGTAACGGCCGCATCCCAGTTTGCCCCCTCCTCTCTTTGTCCCACCGACAAATACCAACGGGGGGGGGGGGGGCTAGCAGGGCTCGATATCTCCAGCTGAGCCAATTCTTCAGGAAACAAGATATCAGTGGGTTCTTTGTCCTTTTCTCCATCGCTGGCTGGCGAAGACATTTTTTTTTCTCCTCTGTTCTGTCTCCTTGTAACCTTGCACCTTCCACGGTAGATTGTAGTCTCCTGGAAAGGTGTTGTTGAAACTTCGCTAACTGTCAGCTCCTCTCCATTAGTTAATTAGGAAAGAAAGACCATGAGACTCCATGTGTAGAAATCAAATGTACTTTTACTAATTAATAATGGTTAAAGGCAATGCATAGCGAAGTCTGATTAATTAGGCGCGAAAGCAGTTGATATATAGAATAGCCCATTCCCCACCCCTTGGCATCACAGTCCCAGCCCAATCATAAGTCTTCCAAATGTCAGGTGCAAGATAACTTCAAAAGGCATCATGAAGATGGAATGTCAGTGCCGTTAGACCTGGCGGGAAACACCCATGCATGCGCAGTCTGATCAATCGGTGAACTCCAGAACCTTCCACCAGCACAATGAGTAACCCCTCCCAAATACCATGCCCTCCCTCCCCGTTTCATGGCAGCTGAAGCGATAGCAAAGCAGAAGCTGACATAATCATTCCATTAAATTTCCAAAACTTTATATATATAGCTCCTGTTCCCATTGCTTTTTCACTTGTTCTTCATTGTATTCCTTTGTTTAAGTAAGGAAATATCTCCGAAATGATGATCCAATGGAACATGGGGTGACTAATTAATTATTATTGCTATCATTTACTAATTTCAGCTCATTCTCAGCTTTTACCTAATACCTAACTCTACAGTTTCAAGATAATTGTACTGTTTCTCTGTGATGTGGCCATCTTTCCAATTTTTATGTATGCCCTGTTGTTGTTTTCCCCCCCTTTGACCCAAAGCTTTCACAGTATTGTCAAGTTTGTGTACATCAATGATTGTGTTACATCAATGTGTAAAATTAGGAATTTTATAGAAAGTCTAGTAAATCTGTAGGGTTGTGACACTATATATATATACACATATATACATACATACACACACACACACACATACACACACACACACACACACACACCTACTTCCCTGGCTTCAGCTGATAAGGAGGAAGACCTGTGGCTTAATGGTTAAGTCATCTGCCTAAGATGCAATACAACACAAGTTCGAATCCCAGTAAGGGTATGGCTAGCTGATGAGAGCTAAATAGCTTGAAATAGATCTATACTAGTCTCCCTTTATTTATTTATCAGCACAAATACAACATGTGTGTGTGTGTTGTATTTGTGCTTTTGTTAGTAAAAATATTGGGTTTCTGTCTGGATGGTCTCTTGTGACGTTCCGATGGACAGAGCCGATGGACAGAGAATGGAAGCAGTGGACTTCCTCCCATATTTGGGCATACCAGAGGTTGTAACTCTATATACATATATAAAATATCAGACATTTCATACTTTGCCTACAAATATCTCAAATTATATAGATTTCCTAGGCATTCTATACCATGCCAGCTTTTCATACACTGTCAGTAACATATATATGCCTTTCAAAGCTGGAATCAATGTTTTTATTGCTGCTCTCTTTCCGTTGCTTTTGTTTCTTTTGAATTCAAAACAATCTTCCAATTGTTCTATTTCAGTCAGATCTGTACAAGAGCTCAAAGGCCATGCACTTTATGAGTCAGTGTTCTTTTTTATTTTTCTTGGAAAGGTTTAAGAAACCTCATTTCAGAAACATCCTTGCATTCTGCAATATGACCACCGAGCCCCTTATCTTCTATTCCTCTCTCACCAGATTGCTTTAATAGTTATTTCCTTAATCCCTGTCTTAGTCTGTGTGTGTGTGTGTGTGTATGTGTGTGCTTTTGTATATTTGGTAGCCTGTGATTAAAATAATATGCAAGTTTATGCTTTGTGTGAGACTTGCATTCAATTTACATTTTAATGTCTACAGGCAGTCCTCGGCTTGCAACCACAATTGAGTCCAACATTTCTGTTCTTAAGTGAGACATTTGTTAAGTAGTGAGTTTTGCCCCATTTTACAACCTTTCTTGCCATGGTCATTAAGTGAATCTGACTTCCCCATTGACTTTGCTTGTCAAAAGGTTGCAAAAGGGGATCACGTGACCTTGGGACCCTGCATCCGTCATAAATATGAACCAGTTGCCAAGCATTTGAATTTTGATCACATGATTAGGGGAATGCGGCAGAGATTGTAACTATGAAACCTGCCTTTATTGGTGTTCCTTGCTTCTGGGGTTTTATCAAATGTTTTTTACCGGTCCTTGTTCATGCAATCCCTCATGCAGAGGACACAGGCAATGGTCTGAGAAGTCCAAATTGTCCTGCCAACATCATTTGTGTAGACATTGATTCTATGTATTGGAGGAGAGAAACCCCTTTCAGGCCTCTTCCATGAACTGGAAAGACACTGAAATAGTAAAATATATGATTTGAAGAGAAATCAATATTGCACAACTCCATTGTAGTGTCCCCTCAGGTACCTGGGTACACCACTTCCAAGCCTTTTACTGTGATCCCCATACTAACACATGTGATGGATGTAGCATTATCCTCACTACCATGGTGGCTCCCAGGCACATGCAAAGAAGTAAAAAATATCATTAACCAGTTTAAGTGGTTAAGAACTGCGGTGCTACAGTGGTTAGAATGTAGTAATACAGGCTACTTCTGCTGACTGCTGACTGCCAGCAGTTTACCAGTTCGAGCCTCACCAGTTCAAGGTTGACTCAGCCTTCCATCTTTCCAAGGACAGTAAAATGAGGACCCAGATTGTTGGAGGCAATATGCTGACTCTGTAAACTGCTTAGAGAGGACTGTAAAGCACTGTGAAGTGGTATATAAGCCTAAACGCTATTGCTATCTGATTAAAACTCTCCAGAGAGTTGGTATCCATTTAATTGATAGATATCTGCCAATCTTACTCTATTTAGATGATGCAGTTCTTCTCTTCTCATCATCTGAAGGCATGAAGCAGGCACTGAGAAACCTAGCATTCTATTGTAATGAGAAACAATTTATAATCTATTATGAAGAACCTAAAGTTGTAGTTTTTCTAACAGAAGACAAAAGCACAAGTGGATGATTGATTCCAATAAACGGGAACAGATTAAACTTTTTTTAAAAAAACAAACATGATCATAGTATTTCAGGCCTTCAGGAAATTAACAGTCCAAATAAATTATGCCACTTCTATGGTCCAAAATAGCACACAAGCAATAATTAAATTTCATAGGCAACAGGGAACAAATTACATCCCAGCAGCAGTTAAATTATTAATGGCTAAAAACAGTTGCCCAACTATTATATGGAATACAAGTTGGACCATACACAAATCTGTAGTTTGTGAAACCATCTAATCAAATTCTCATACAATTTTGTAACCCAAAATGCACCTCCAATGTACTCTTGAAATTTGAAGCTACTGTGCTGAGTATAAGGGCTCGGGCCTGGATTAGGATTCTAATTTGAGGATTTGGAATCATGTTTGACTCTGAAGGCCGGATGCCTTTGCTACTGTCAAACAATTATCAGTCTCATTAACACTGCATCTGTATAGTAGAAATTGCAGTCTTGGCCTCTCCCCTGAATAATTAGGCCAATTAACTCTAGAGAAGGCAAATTTAACCCTGGAGAAGGTAAATGGAGAAAATCAGAGACATTGATTGCCAAAATGATATCTCCAATGCAGAGATGGGTTGCTCCCAGTTTTACTACTGGTTTGCTTCACACACATGTCAGGCAAGCACTCACCAGCATGTGCAGTTCAATGTAATTTGTTCTTTGTGCATGCACAGAACAATTTACAGTGAACTGTGCAGGCATGCACACTACTAAACAACATGCAGGCAATGGCAGCGGCGACCAGGGAACCGGTTTGGGGCGTGGCCAGCCTGGGTCGCTGCCGGTTCTGCGACCCAGGCCAAAATACCACTACTGGTTCAGCCGAACCAGGCTGAACCAGGAGCAACCCACCTCTGCTCCAATGCCCCTGAATTCTACTACCAAATGCTAGAAAGTTGCAAGCCCTCTAGTGTGGGATAGCTATACAATTTGACCCTAAATAAATATAGATGGGCCTCTTACAGAGTCCACTTTGATGTGCTTTCATCAGCTCTGCTGGAAAGAAGATTTCATGGGATTATTTTTTTTGGCAGATATTTTGCCCTTGTGGATCGAGGGCAGTAGAAATTCTCAGTTATCTTCTCATATACTGCTCTTTCTATGATGTCTCCAAACACACTAGCAAACCTTAGCATTTGCTAACACTGGCATTTGCTTAACATTAGAAAATGCTAGTGTTTCTCCCCCTCTGGAGGAGAAACACTAGCAAACGCGAGCATCCTAGTCTTGTTAAATAAAATGAACACTAATTTGATACAGGGTATTTGGTCATTTTGAAGAAACTCTTAGAATTGCAGTATTGGAAGGAGGCAGTTTATTGAATCCAACCTTCTGCTTAAGCTAGGAATGCAAATCCAAATTAAAACATCCCACAAATGTTCTCTCTAGCCCCCACTTCCATACATACATGGAATGAAACCAGTGGTGGGTTTCTACCAGTCTGCACCGGTCCGTGCGAACCGGTTAGTCGGTGGACCCGGAAGTAAGTAACTTCCGGGAATGTCAGCACCAGCCGTGTCGCTTGATCGTTCTTGCTGTCCCATCGCAGCTCGCTCGCTCCCCCGCCCGTCCACACTAAACTAGGCTAGCCCAGCCCGACACTCACTGATTGGCTGGAGACTGGAGTCCAGCCAATCAGTGAGCGGGATGGAGGCGACCTGTTTAAAAGCAAGGTGCCAACAGCCAACATTCCTCTCTCTCATTCCCGAGCTGATTGGTCCTCCCTTTGCTTCGCCTTCCAGGAGCTTGCTGCTTCCCTCAGGTAAACAACTAAGCGCGAGGGGGGCGGTGGGACTCGGGAGGAAATCTAGCTTATGCCAGCTCAGGAAAGCCACAAGCTGGTGTACGCCGTGTGGCCGAAAGCGGGTGGGTGGCGGCGGCAGCCTAGCGAAAGCCGCGTGCTGGCGTACGCCATGCAGCCGAAGGCGGGTGGGCGGCGGCCTAGCTTTTGCGAGGGAAGGTCTTCAGGCCTTCCCTAGTGAAAGCCGCGGGCTGGCGGTAGCAATGGCGGCGGCCTAGTTTTGGCAAGGGAAGGCCTTCAGGCTTTCCCTAGTGAAAGCTGCGGGCTGGAGGTAGCAGCAGCCTAGTTTTCGCAAGGGAAGGCCTGCTGGTAAGTGACCCAGGTTTTTTTTTTGTTTTTTTAATGTATTTTAAAATAATATTTTATTTATGTGCATAGAATTTTTAAAAATAGTTTTACTTAAAAGTATTGAGTATAGAATATTTTAAAATGGTTTACTTCAAATTATAATTGTGACTATTTAAAAAAAGATTTGCCAGATTTCGTTTCACCCTCGTTCTTTAAGTAATTGTGACGTGGTTGCTGGTTCTGTGAGCTTTCTGGCACTGTCCTTTATAATTTCCCACAATGCCTTGATGGTTTTTATTCCAATGGTTTTGTCTTTCCTGTCCTTAGGGTTAGGGAAAAACTGGTTTCATTTGCAGTCTTTTTGGGGGGATTCTTATTTTTTGGTGTTTCCCTGGCACTGTCATAGTTTGTGTGGGTGTGGGTGTGGGTGTGTAATGTCCCGCAGTTATCTACACATTAATAATGATCTAGTAATATTTCCTTCTACATTTTAGGGACCTTTCCTTACATTATTGGTGTTTTCTTTCATACTTTTGGATTTCTAATTTCTGTTTCCGTTAGTTAGCAATTGCTAAAACAAATCCCACGTGAAAAAGTATTCAAAGCCTTCTTGATTTTAATTTCAATTTATTTATTCCTGCACATTGTAATATTTATTCATTTTCATATCTCTGTTTTTCCACTGTTGTACAAACACAATTCCAGCAGCTGCTAACATGTGTAAAATTAAATATATATTGTACTCCCTTTCAAATAGCCAACAAAATATTTCTGGTTTTAATTCCATATCTTGCTTTACCATTGCTTCTAACCATTAACTTCTGAATAGCTACTTGGAACGACCTAAGTGGTGTGCAGAAGACCGGCAAACCAGTGATCCTTCCTCTGTAAGTAGCTGTCTTCTACTTCATAGAAATAATTTTCTATTATTTTTTGTGCTTGTTTCATCCTAATGCAGTGCATGCAATTAAAGTCTTGTTTTCTGTGTCTCTCCTTAGTGCAGGTTATTGGAGCAAGGTGGTGAGGTGGTGGTGCAGAAGATCAGCAAAGCAGTAATCTTCCCTCTGTAAGTAGCTGTCTTTATTGTTTTGTGTGCTGGTTTCATCCCAATGATGGCAATGAAAGAGTTCATTTCTGTGTCTCTTCTTTGTGCAGCCCATTCATTGGAGTCAGTGATACTGAAGACTGGCAAGAACAGTCGTCTTCCTGCTGTAAGTAGCTCTTTTATTGTTTTTGTACTTATTTTAATGTTATTGTAGTTCATCCATTGGGGCAAAGAATTCAGTGACATCGTCTTGGCCACTCCCACCCAGTCACATGGGGGCAGGCCACTCCCACCCAGTCACATGGGTGGCAAGCCACTCCCACAAAGGAGGCCACACCCACAGAGTAGGTTCCAAAATTTTTTGAAACCCACCACTGAATGAAACCCATAACTACTATGGGTATTTAGTTCCATGATTGAACTGCTTTTATTATTGAAAGGTTGTTCTAACATTTGAGTAAAATCTGACTTCCTGTAACTTGAATCCATTATTCCAGGTTTTATACTTTGTAATGAGGGAGAGTATGTGGAAAGTTAAGACCTCAAAACCACAACAATATTCTTTAATATAGTGATTATTTTAGCTCAACAGCGTGCATTAGCAATAAGATTTTGTTTGGATCATGATTTAATATTTTTAAACTATACAATTCATCCTGAATTGATTTGGAAGTTATTCTGTTTGACTCAGTGGAGAAAATTGAAAACACAGTATGTAAATCTGGACTTTCATACTAATTATCATCATTAGTAACTATCAAATGGCTAAAGCTCCTGTTTTCATTCCACTAATTTGATTAAATTTGTAGGCCTATTATAAAGTACAATCCAAACCAACAGATGGAGACTAGACAATTTTGAATTTCAATATGTATTCGTTTCTTCTTTTTCAGTTGAATTTCACAAACCTTTCAGAATCAACTTCATTCAATTTTGAATTCAGAAGTTGGTCTGTACATTGCTAGTATTTTCTCCCACTTCTTTCTTCCTAATGTCTCTGCAGAGCTACTCTTGAGAAGAGAACAGATATCAAAAATAGCATATAACGCAGCCTAGGCACATGGTTATGATGTGATATGATGTGATGCAGCTTGGCAGGAATCAAGAAAACAAATATAACTCTTTAATTTTCCTTTATGCCAGGGCAGCCAGTTTTGTCTAGCAGTTAAGGTTTCATGAGAGACAATGATTCAAGTCCTGCCTTGGCTATGAAAGCTACCTGGGTGACTTTCGACTAGTAATTCCCTCTCACCCCAAACCACCTCATACAATTGTTGTTGTGGAAAAACAGGAGGAAGGTATGTTGGATATATTCATTGCTTTGAGTTATTTGTATAAATACAGGTAGGCTAAAAATAAAGAGCTCTAGATTAAAATTAGGACTTATTAAACAGTAGGATAATATACTATATAAGCATAGTATTTGTATTCTCTTTCTCTTACAGGTAGCAGTTAACTCACAGGCTTCTTAAAAGCATCACTATTATAAAACAAGCCAGAGTTCTTTGGAAGTGTAATTCAGTGAGAGAAAAAGATATGCAGGTTTTGAAGCTGTGCTTGAGCTTGTTCTAGTTCATGAATATGGTGTCACGTCATCCCTAAGAAGAAGAGGAAGAGGAATGTCAGATTAGCAAGAAACCCAACCAAAAAAGGAATATATTGCACCTTTAGCAAAGACTAGAAGAACAGGTTAGGCCTGCTCAACATTATTGCTTTTTCTTCTAATCATGAGTTGTCTCTTATGTTGGACATGTTTGGTATCTGAATGTTCAGCCTTTGATTGTGCCTCATTTCATCCTGCAGAAACATCTCTAAGCTGAGCATCATCATTAGTAAGATCCAAAGGGGTGCTGTTCATTTTCAACTTCTTGTGACAAAGCTTAGAGGAAGCAAGCTCCATGACTCAGTGTCTAAGAAAAGGACAGTCACAATATTTTGGCTAGGTAACAAGGGAAAAATAAAGATTTCTTTGAGACTTGCATAGCTTTTAACACACCCTGTGCTCTCTGGAGTCAAGTGGCGGCAGCTTCACCTTAATATGATTATGGTGTTAATTGGATAGAAAAATCACTCATTAAGTGGTTTGTGAAATAATATAAGGTGTTTGTGCATTTGGAACATATGTTGTCATGTGACTGCAAAAACTCTACATTAGATATCTATGGAAATTCTCAGTCATCCAGGTCATGATTGTCCCAAAGGTGCTTTTTCAAGAGGCAACTGGACTTTCTGGTTTTTCTTTGAAGATGTTTCACTTAATCCAAGAAGCTTCTTCAGCTCTGACTGGATGGTAGAGCAAAAGGCAGCCATTGCAAGCAATTCACAACAATAAGCAAAGACAAGTTAACATTGTTTAGTTTTAATTTTTATCTTCATATTTAATCATTTTAATGTATGTACAATATATAGATGATGCTCCTTTACAGGAGGTCACATGGGTGAGCTCCTTAAACCTGGATCATTGAGGCATTCAGGCTTTCCAAAACCATACAGAGAAACAATCTATATAATTCCTGTCCCAAGATTCGTCTCCAGAAATCTCAATTCCATAAATATTTCCCTTCCCTGCCTTTCAACCAGTAGCATAAACAAGGGATGAAGTGAGATGGGACATAAATAGATTATGAAGATAAAACACACCCATTGAATTTGGTATGCTTACTGTTGGGAGGAATGGAATAAACTGAAAAAGGACAAATATTATGGAATTCGAACCCTCCTTTCTGCAACATTTTGTTACAAATACCACTTGTTTAATATGAATCAATGCACCATGAAGTATATCATTGGCGAAAAAGGATCCCTTCCTAGGGGGAAAAAGTAGTGATTTGTTCAGAAACATTCCTACCTGTGAGCCAAATCAGCTCCTTTCAATGATGATGCCAAAGAAACAACTTTCCTACCACTAGCTAAAAACAACAACATTGTTATCTAATGAGCAACTGTAAAACATTCATTTTAATTTCTAGGGAACCCAAAGGAACTAACGTGCATCTGTCTGAAAGAGAGAGTTTTGTGGGTGTCATGTTAAAGGACATTACTTGTGATCAGTTCCATAAAGTTGAGTTCAGTTGACAACTGAATGGGAAAACTAAATCTCATCAATTCAGTATTTTAATGTAATTTTAAAATTTGTGGAACAAAATTTGTATACAAACATGCTCTAGCCAAGATATTAGTAACACATACAATTTGTTCTTACTGCCACTCCCCAAAAGGATACTAGAACCAGTAAAACTACATCTAACAATATTTTTTTTACAAGTGTGGCCCAGAACTCTATTTTCTCCTGTCTTAATCCTCCATAAACAAGATTTATAGGGATTCTACAGACACCAAGATATATTGTCATAGGTTGTATAGTACATAAATATATAAGTACATGATATTGCTGAGCTGGCAATATCAATCAATATTTTGAGCTAATCCTAATTTTTTCAAGTGTTTTCTAAACTTTCTGAATCTAATCTTCTGAAGATAATCTGGAAGAGCATGGGGACTGGAGAAAGAGAGAGACATTCTGAATTTGAGAGCAGTACAGAGGAAGACAGAAATGGTCAAAGACATACCCGTGGATACCCTGCTTTGCAATAAAATTGAATGCTTCCCTTTCTTTCGGAAAACAGGAAGCTAGTCCGAGAGACTCAAGTTTCGTTGTGTCTAAAGTAATAAAAATACAAAAGTACAAGTTTAGGTGTGTTTTGTATTTGAACACGCTGTGTTAAAATATTTCTCTAACTAGTAGTGTGAATGTTGGCCTGAATACATGAAAGAAATGTTTGCCAAACAAAAATTAAATGGAAAAACTTGTTTATTAATTGCTGCAGTTATATTCTTGATAGATACATAGATATTTTAAAAAATGTGTTTCTGCATATAATCTATTATTTGTCACTGTTGCATTTGGCTGTAGAACTGAAGAGTCTAAGAATCAAACACCACTGGAAATCTGTTGTTTTTGCAATGAAATAATGTTGATTTTTTTTCCCCCCACATTTCTCTCTAGGTTGGCAACATGGTGAGCAGTCCTTGGTTAAAGAAATACCAAGCTCAAAGCTAAAACCTATAAATAGAAGATGGGAAAAATCAATTTACGATTAGGCACATAAAGTTTTAATGTTGTTTATATTTTTATTGATTGATCTCCAACAAGGCTGTTTCAGATGATAGCATATTATAATTTTGATTATTTTTTCCATTTATCTGAATGCAGAATACTGAAAATGAAAGAAGACAAAACAATACCTTCTGTGCATCTTTCTTGATTTATTTTTCTAGGGCAAAGTAGGACTGCTCTAGATGAGATGAGAAATGATGCATACAGGTTACATCTTCTCATCCTTGAACTGCATTATACAAATGTACCTTATTATTTATTTATTATTTATTTATTTGGAATTTTTGTATGCCGCCCAATCCCAAAGGACTCCGGGCGGCTTACAAGAAATATAAAAAACACATAACGACAAAACAATTTAAAACACCAGACACCCCTCATACATTCATTCTAGTTGGGGCCAGACCTCAACAGTGAGGTCAACAGCCCCAGGCCTGCCGGAACAGCCAAGTTTTTACGGCTTTCCTGAAGGCCATCAGAATGGGTATGGTCCGGATTTCCGGGGGGAGCTGGTTCCAAAGAGTCAGAGCAGCCACCGAGAAGGCTCTCCTCCAAGGGCCCGCCAGCCGACATTGTTTGGCCAACGGCATCTGAAGGAGGCCCAATCTATGGGGTCTTACTGGCCGCTGGGAGGTATGTGTCAGCAGGCGGTCTCGAAGGTAGCCATGTAGGGCTTTAAAGGTAATAACCAACACCTTGAATTGAGTCCGGAGACCAACTGGTAGCCAGTGCAGCTCACGGAGGACAGGTGTAACGTGGGTGTACCTCGGCACACCCAATATCGCCCGCGCAGCCGCATTCTGAACTAACTGCAGTCTCCGAACGCTTTTTAAGGGTAGCCCCATGTAGACTGCATTACAATAATCCAGCCTCAAGGTGACAAGGGCATGAGTGACCGTTAGAAGCGCATCCCAGTCCAAATAGGGCCACAATTGGTGCACCAGGCAAAGGCCCCCCCTGGTCACAGCTGACAGATGATGTTCCAATTTCAGCTGCGAATCCAGGAGGACTCCCAAATTGCGAGCCCTCTCTGAGGGGCATAAATTTTCTTCCCCAGGGTTAAGGATGGACTGTCCAAACAGTCCTTCGGGGGCAACATCCAAAGCCACTCAGTCTTATCGGTATTGAGCACAAGTTTGTTCGCCCCCATCCAGACCCTAACAGCCTCCAGGCATCGGCACATCACGTCCACCGCTTCACTGAGCTGGCAAGGGGCAGAAAGATATAATTGAGTATCATCGACATATTGATGGTACTTTACCCCATGCTGTCGCATGATCTCACCCAGCGGCTTCATGTAGATGTTAAATAGGAGGGGGGACAAGACTGAACCCTGTGGCACACCATATTCGAGGGGCCTAGGGGTCGACCTTTGCCCCCCAACCAACACCGACTGCGACCTGTCAGAGAGGTAAGAGGAGAACCACCGTAAAATGGTGCCTCTCAATCCCACCTCTCCCAGGCGTCGCAGAAGGATACCATGGTCGATGGTATCGAAAGCCGCTGAGAGGTCAAGAAGCACCAGGATAGAGGAATATCCTCTATCCCTGGCCTGCCAGAGATCATCAGTCAGGGCGACCAAAGTGGTTTCCGTGCTGTACCCAGGCCTGAAACCAGACTGAAAGGAGTCTAGATAATCCGTTTCATTCAAGGTCCGTCAGAGTTGAAGCGCCACCACCTTCTCAACAACCTTCCCTAAAAAAGGAAGGTTGGAGGTGGGACGATAGTTTTTCAAAACAGCTGGGTCCAGGGAAGGTTTCTTGAGGAGGGGTCTTACCACTGCTTCCTTTAATGGTTGCGGGAAAAACCCCTCCTGCAAAGATGCATTGGTAATCGTCTGGAGCCAGCCTCGTGTCACCTCTCTGCTGGTCGAAATCAGCCAGGAGGGGCACGGGTCCAGTAAACAGTTGGAGGCACTCATCGCTCTGATAGCCTTGTCCACTTCCTCAGGGGTGGCAAATTCAAACTCATCCCCAAAAATCACCCTGTTCAGGGTGACCTGCTCCCTCCTGAAAGGTGTGGGGGTGGGGGAACCCCTGCAGGGAAGAGCTGAGGAATTTGTTCAGTTCCTGTCGGACAAAATCACTCAGTTTCGGACAGACCTAGACTCTGCTTGGGCAATACCAGCCGAGGTGCCGAGGGCAAGTCTAAGTCGGTTTTCCTGGGATGAGTTTGATTTTGTCACCCCTGAGGAAGTGGACAAGGCCATGGGAGCGATGAGCGCCTCCACCTGTTTACTGGACCCGTGCCCCTCCTGGCTGGTTTCAACCAGCAGGGAGGTGACACGCGGATGGCTCCAGGCCAGGTGTCCTCCGTGAGCTGCACTGGCTACCAATTGGTCTCTGGACTCAATTCAAGGTGTTGGTTATTACCTTTAAAGCCCTACATGGCTCAGGACCAGCGTATTTGCGAGACCGCCTACTGCCACATACCTCCCAATGGCCGATAAGATCCCACAGGGTGGGTCTCCTTAGGACGCCATCAGCTGGACAGTGTCGGCTGGTGGGGCCTCGGAGGAGAGCCTTCTCTGTGGCTGCTCCGACCCTGTGGAATCAGCTACCCCCAGAGGTCCGGACCTCACCCACCCTCGTGGCCTTCAGAAAAGCTGTTAAGACCTGGCTGTTCTGGCAGGCCTGGGGCTGTTGACCTTATTATGTAGGATCCAGCCCCAATCAGAACGTATGCGTGTTGGAGAATTTTTTTAAAAAAATTATTTTTTATTTTTATTTTGTTTGTTTTCTTTTCTTGTTCTGTGTAAGCCGCCCGAAGTCCTCCAGGATTGGGCGGCCTATAAATCTAATAAATTGAATTGAATTGAATTGATTAAGACTAGCCCTCGGCATCTCGGCTGGTACTGTCCAAGCAGAGTCCAGGTCTGTCCGAATCTGAGTTATTTTATCCGACAGAAACTGAACAAACTCCTCAGCTCTTCCCTGCAAGGGTTCCCCCGCCTCCTCACCTTTCAGGAGGGAGCAGGTCACCCTAAATAGGGCGCCTGGGCAAGATTCCGCGGATGCAATAAGAGGGGGAAAATGCGCACATTTTGCCGCCCGTATCGCCACTAGATAAGGCCTAATAAAGGCTCTTAATAGTGATTGATCAGACTCAGAGTTACTAGCCCTCCAACGTCACTCTAGGCATCTCTTTTTGCACTTCATCTCCCGGAGTTCCTCAGTAAACCAAGGTGCCCTCCTGGATCTGCTGCCGCAGAGAGGCCTCAAAGAGGCAATAGCAATAGCAGTAGCAATAGCAGTAGACTTATATACCGCTTCATAGGCCTTTCAGGCCTCTCTAAGCGGTTTACAGAGAGTCAGCATATTGCCCCCAACAATCTGGGTCCTCATTTTACCCACCTCGGAAGGATGGAAGGCTGAGTCAACCCTGAGCCGGTGAGATTTGAACCGCTGACCTGCTGATCTAGCAGTAGCCTGCAGTGCTGCATTTAACCACTGCGCCACCTTGGCTCTTCCGATCCAATGTTCCAACCGCCGCAATATTCCAGGCAGCGACCAGAGACTTGGCTGGATTGCAGACAAGGGAGTCAGGTATCTCTCCAAGCTCCCTCTGAAATCCCTCCGGCACCTGGGGCGGAACCACTTAATCGGCTCCACCTCCCTGCAATGGGGGAGTAGTGTCATGAAGTCAAGCCTCAGCAAGGAGTGATCTGACCATGACAAGGGCAAGGTCTCTATTCCCCTTAAATCAAGATCACGTCTCCACTGCCCCGAGAGAAATACAAGGTCAAGTGTGTGTCCCGCCCTATGAGTCAGACCCTGAACTACCTGGGTCAAGTCCATGGTTGTCATGGAAGCCATAAACTCCTGTTCCCCATCTCAGTGTTCACCGAGAGACGGCAGATTAAAGTCCCCCAATACTATAAGTCTGGGGAACTCCACCGCCAACCCGGCTACTGCCTCTAGTAGCACAGGCAGGGCTGTCGTGATGCAGCTGGAGGCAGGTACGTCAACAGCAAGCCCAATTGAACCCTTAGGTCCAACTTCAAGAGAAGAGACTCACACCCCACGATCTCTGGGGCAGGGATCCTTTGAGGAACTAACGACCTTTGGATGATAACTGCTACTCCCCCACCCCTTTCTGGTGTTGTGGTTGGTGGAGCACCTGAAACCCATCTGGGCACATTTCTGAGAGAGGAACACCCCCTTCTTGGCCTAGTCAGGTTTCGGTTATACATGCCAGGTCTGCCTCCTCGTCCAATATTAGATCCCAGACGAGGGGGGCTTTGTTCACAACCGACCTGGCATTTAGCAACAACAACCTGAGACCAGGGCCCTGTACTCCTCTGACACCAGATCCTTGAGTTGAGCCTGAGGGGCCGGAACAAGCAATCGCTGTAATGTAACGAGTCCTTCTTCCCCGGTAATGGCTAGCCCTACAGCTCCCGCCATATCTGCCCCTACCAGTCATGACCGAAATGCTCCGATGTCCCCCTATCACCGTAGACCCCTCCCCTCCTCCCATGGCCCCCCTTCTTCCCGGCAGGTCATGTATTCCATTGACACCAGGACGGGAGGTGAGTCTGGGCCCCCATCCACTTCTGCTTCTGCACTCAGTGGAGGGGACTCCAGGTCGCATCCCCGGTCCTACCATACTCACCAATCAAACACTGTCTTGAGACACACCCCACACTAATTACTAAAATACAATACAATAAATTAAAAGTGGGCACATTTTCTCTCACATTCATACACTCATACACCCAGCAAACCAGCTAAAATGACGTTCCTGAATAGACAGGCAATTAAATTAATTAAAAACAGTAAAAATAAATGTCCCGGAAGGGAAAGAGGGGGGGAGCACCCAGACAGAGGTGCTGGTGAATGGTGGCCGGGTCCAGGGACAGCGTGGCAGGCACTGGGGATGTCCTGGAAGAGGGATTTCCAGATGGTGTACTGCAGAGGCCCCATGTATTTCAATGTGGGGAAATCCTCATAGGTAAGACTCGTTTCATGGATCTTCCCCTTCAGCCTATCTGAGAGAGAGGTGATGCCCACCAGGAAGTTGTGCTTGTCGGTTTCCGCCAGTCTTTTCTGCAGGATCTGGCTACCTTCCTGCACTTTACGCAGCTGCAGGCTGTAGCGCTGGATCTTCTGCTCGATGTCAGCATCTGCAGGCTGTAGCGCTGGATCTTCTGCTCGATGTTAGCATCCAGGCCGTGTCTGCCTCCAGCTCCTCCAGCATGGCCTTCTGGCGTTCACGGAGCAGCTGATACAGCCGCTCAGAGGCCTCGCTGATGTGCCCACGCTCGCTGTCCTAGAGGGTCTGCAGCTGCTCCTTCAGCTCCCTCTGCATCTCCTCGAAGGCCTTGTCCAGCCCGGTGACCTGGTGCTGCTCGGTGGTGCTGCAAGGCGGGCCGGTCGCAGAAGAAGCAGAATCTGGTTTGGGTGGCCTTAGGAGGCTTCTTGGGTCCTCCCAGGCCTTTGTTCAACACCTTTCCTCTCTCTCTCTCTGGGGCTCGCCCCTTCTTGGTCAGGAGGGTCGGGAGTCTGTGGGGGGGGGTCTCTCAGATGGGCACGGGCAGAGGCGAGGGTCGCGGAATTAAACAGCATAATCACCTTGGAAGCCTTGGAAGCCTCCGCCGGGGTCGAGGGACGCTGCTCCCTTGCCTCCACCGCCACCGCCGCTCCGCCGGTTCTTCAAAACTAAGCAATAATTGAGGGAATGTATTCACTTAAAACAACTTGTTTTGCAATTCAATATGAATTGAAGTCATGCAGTTCCATCCATTATTAGCCAGATTTCTATTAGCACTTGTATTTCATCTGAGTGATAAGTATTTAGGGAATACTTTGTTCTTCTTTCAAAATAGTTTTACCACTTATTAATATTCTACAGAAAAAAACACTGGTATTGGAACAGAAAATGTGAAATTGCAACGACCTGACCAAAATGAAGCGGTCAGTATCAGATAAAAGTCATGTGTTTCATGTAAAAGTGCGCGCTTTCAGGAGAAGGAAAAAGTGTCAGCAGCCAAGACACTTGTGGCTGAAGTGCCCTTTCCTAATCTCCTGCCTCTGTCTTTTTCTATGAAACCTCACATGATGGCAAAACTCCTGCTACACCCAGCTGTGTCTAACAGTAGCAGCTATGTTTTTGGCTAGCAACATACTGGGAGACCATCTGCACTTCTTGTTTTTTCTGGCCTGGAACACAGCAAGACTCAAAATGCATGCACAGACCAGTAATCGATGAAAAGATGTTCAATAAATTATTCCAGGGGAACAGATGGTAAATCATTTTAACATGGCTGAAAATACTGTCTGATTTACCATAAACGTAGATATAAAAATGCCCTTTTTTCCTTAAAAAAAAAGAGAGAGAGACAAAAGTCCAGTTCACCGCAAGCTTACTGGAATGACAATGGAAGCAAGATTCTCCACCACCCTTTTAAGTTTTCTCTTTCACCATTTAAATATATGCGTTCGGCACAATCGCTGACCATGATCACAATAGCCTAATAATCTGTTCATAGACAAAATTGATTCACAAAAATAATTGCCATGGATGAAATTATTCTCCCCTGCATACAAGTGCCTAAGTATGTTCTCTATCATCACATTTTTCCTTTTTGTGGCAGACAGCACATCCAAACAAAGCACTAACTTTTTATTTCCTAAGGATGCTTGCAAAACCTCTGCATGCTTAAATCATTCTTGATGAGGAAGAAAATGTTAGAAGCTAAGACTTTGCTTTGCAACATGCCTTACTCCCATTTATTTATTTTTAATTAATGTAACATTTTTAATAAAGTCATAGGTGCCAAGGGAAATATCTCTAGGCACATTGATGCCTACAGGCATCCTATTGCCTATGCCTGTCTTACAAAGTATCCAAAGCACATCTAAAGCTCTGGCACCAGCCCATTTCTCTTTGAACATACCTTGTTGAAGTGCTAAATGCCAACAAATCTGATGCTTTTGTTCAGCATTCACTATCAATGTTTTCGCTTACCTGGTTTGGGTTTTAATGTAATTTTAATATTTAATTTAGATGTATTTTCTATTGCTTCTAATGAAAGGCTTATTAAATATAGGTTATATTTTTAATTGCTTATCTTGAAAATTGGAATACCAATATTTAAATATATGACTCAAAATCTGCAACTTGTAAGGCAAGTATTCGACATGGGAATAAGTGAGTACAAGAGGTCCTTAACTTGTAACTGATCACTTAGCAGCCGTTCAAAGTTACGGTAGATGTTAATGGCAACTAGCCTGCATTAATGACCCTTTACAATGTCCCATGGTCATGTGACCATGATTTATGGTTTTTTGCTGGAAACTGGCTTTTATTTCCAGTTTCCAGCAAAAAACGCTCATTGTGAAAAACAGATTTACTGAATTGCCACTACATTCACTTTATGACTACCCTGTTTGCTTAATGGCCAGTGCAAAAAAGGTCATAAAATCAGGCATGGTTATTTGGTACTCCACTTAATGACCAGAGATGATATTCAGCCAGTTCTGACAGGTTCTGGAGAACTGGTAGCGGAAATTTTGTGAGTGGGGAGGGAATGGGGATTTTGCAGTATCCTTCCCCTACCACACCCACAACTCCACACCCACAAAACCGATAGTAAAAAAAATTGAAAATTCCACCACTGTTAATGACGGACATGACCTCTGACTATAATTCTCAACTCAATTACAGTTGAAAGGCAAGGACTACTGGTAAGAGAGAGAAAGTTGAAGCCACCTTAAATCTTAAGGAGTCTCAGATCTATTGCTGCTGGGGCTATTCCTAGCTCTCCTTAAAGATACTCAGCTTCACGTCTCCCTGAAGACTCTCACATTTTGTTGTTATTCAGCAACATGAGAAATCTTCTGAGAAATCATTCATATAGTGAGATTTGTAAGAAGCAGCCCTGAAGTGCTGAGTCATTTGAGTCTGCCTTGCTGAGAGAAAACCTTCAGTTACTTTCAATGAAACTTTTCCAAGATTTATTATTTACTTTCTGAAAGCTTAGTTCAAATAAAATAAGCATCAAAGCTTAATTTTTCACCCAATCCTAAACATGTAGAGAAATTTTTATTACTGGGAGATTTTTTTCCCCTCTTTCTCCATATGCCCCACCCACAAATATTTCTTTTTGACAGCCAGTATTTATGCAGGGAACTCAGTCAGCATTTTCACACAGTCGCCCTGCCAATTAAAAAAGGGCTTGGTACTGAGTCTGCTTGTTAATATAAATACTCCTCCTTCAGGTAAAGAAATGCTTCTAGGGAGGGTGGGGCAGGTACTTATTTTGTATCAGATGTCACACCTGTTTGGCTAAGACGCTGTGACTCATCTATTAGTTGGTCCTAGGACTGGAGTTTGGTTTCCATCTGTTCTATTCCAGGCTTACGATTAAACAATAAAGATACCAGACTTACGTTGCTTGAAAGGATATCCTTGAAACAATATTGTCTATTAGTTTCTTCAATACCATTCATTCATTCATTCATTCATTCATTTATGCTATATTTATTTATTTTAAAAGCCTCATGTTTTCTGGATTTTTCTAAACCTATTCCTGCATAAGAAATGGAATGAATGAGCAGGGGAAAAGATTGTGAGAATGCAGCCAAGGGATTTGGTACCTTAATTTTGAGCAATCATGTATGAATTACCTCTATTGTGATATGAAAAGCAATAGCGTAGAGAATCCATCTCAGAAACAGCTTATCTGGTTTTCTTATGTGAATTGTTGCTACTGTTCTGATTACAGTAGCAACAATTCACATTGCACTAACAATAAGATTTAGTTTCAACAATTTAACAGTTGGGCTAATTCAACAAGTGAGTCAACAATTGGATTAATTAGAAGCTGCTCAGTTCAATTTAGGGTGGAGTCAGAAGCAACTCACAAGATTCAGAAATCCAAAATGTTGTGCCTCTTATTCATCGGTATTGAAAACTATAGATTACTGTCATTATGAGAATTTTCTTTAACAATTTAGACACAGATCTGATATTTGTATCTGAATTAAAAAGGTATATCCGTATGTTAATATGTTGTCTTCTTGACATGTCTATTTGGCTGGAAGAAATTATCATGGCTTAGTTACTCTCACACTACTAGTCAGCCATATAATCTCCTTTATATATTTTAAAAAGGCAATTCACATATAAAGTATATTTGGCATTAACTGCCAGCTTTACTTTTTCCTATAATAGCACAAATAAAATCTTTTTGACAGAGTAGCAGTGCTATTATTTCAAATAATTATACCAGTTACACTTGCTTGTTACTAATAATCTGATAGGATTTAGAAAATCCTATCCACCCAAATGACACAAAGAAACAGCAAAGAAAAGCTACTGGATGCCAACACTTCCCACTAATTTCTCAAAAGTCTCCAAATCTCTATATAGGAAGAAACATAACTTCTCTGCTCTGTTGCTCTTTGTGATATCTATGATGTAGATCATAGATATCACAAAAATCCTATAGAAGAAATTCTATCCAAATCTAACACATTTGGTTTTATTCGGCTTGATTTTTCAGTTGCAAAATAAATAGTGTTACTCAACCACTTTGGGAAAGAAACCAACTTTCTCTGCTTTTTGGAAACTTCTTTTGGCTGGTGGCATTGCTTGCTGTATTACAGTAACAATCTGAGATGTGTCCTAGACATCTTAGAAGAAATTTCAAATATTGGTCATTAAGATTTAATAATAAATAATAATGTTAAAATAAATGAATGTTCTTACTTTTTTATTGTACTGCAGAATTTCTCCTCTGTAGTGTTATGCCAATAGTTCTGAACCAGTTTTATCTGGGATACATACAAAAACAATATCATTATTTGATATATATTTTAGTACAGAATAAATCTCAGAGACAAATATGACATGGGTCACAGGCCTGCCATATTTTTCCATAAATCAGCAAGAAGACAATGTTCTACAGGAAAAATATGGTTTCTGCAGGTATTGTAGGCTCACCTTGTATATCCGGAGCAGTTCTCTAATCATGTAAATATAGATCACATGGTTCATCTAGCCATAACATGGCAGTAAGTAGGTCTGGACTTGCTTTCCACAGACAGCTCCACTAAGCCAGAAATCTGACCTAAGGATGCAGTAGATCAGATGGAAATAGCTACCTGCCAAATTCTCTGTCCTTCAAGTGTTGCCAAGGGCTAGAATAAATCCAATTCCTTCCATATGTCACCATTCTATGGTGCATCTGAAATACACTAAGGTGACCATAGAATAAGGTGACCAGATTTTCAGATTGGTAAAGAGGGACCCCTTTGACCGGGGGGGGGGGGGGGGGGCTTGATTAAAAATTTTATACGGAGCAACAAAAATTTTCATACAACGCAAAAATAGTATTGTAATTTTTTTTATTTCAACATAACTACAATTTACAAATATAATATGTTTATTTACATTTATATTTATTAAATACATTGACAAAAATTATGTACAGTATAAATATAATACGTTTATTTACATTTATATTTATTAAATATATTGACAAAAATTATGTACAGTATAATTTTACTCTTTGGCATATTTCTCACTTGAGTGAATTTTTTTTAGTAGATTGCTGTCATTGTTTAAAAGGTCATGAAATTTTTCACACGAATTTGTTAAATTATATTTCACACATAAAATGGCTTTCAAAGTCTCAACACTTAATTGTGATTTTTCTTTTTTTCTTTTTTTTTTCTTGTTCAAACATTTTATTTCATTTTCATTTTCCTTTATACAATCACTTAAATACTGTGCAGTTAAAAAAAGCAATTAAACACAACTCATAACACTTCTATCCTTCATACACCCTTTCTTCTACCCCTCCAACTTTCATTTCTCCCCTCCGACAATCCCCTCTTCTACTTCCCCTCCCCCTCAACCATTCCTTTCTCCCCTTCCCACCATCTCACCCTCCTTACATTCCCTTCTCACTCCCTCTTAATTCCTCCCTCTTCTTTCCCTCTACTCCTCACTTCGGTGTATTTTTACTATTCATTGGTCTATTCGTTTTGTAATTTACACTAAAATTATAAGAAAAAAAATTTTTTGGGAAAGAAAAAAAAAGGAAAGAAAAAAAAAGCAACAGTATCCAAGTGCATTCATTGTTTTAAAAATTGAATCTATATTTCCACCCTCCCCCCCTCCCCCCCATGAACCCCCCTCCCAGACCCCCTTCCGACTTCCCAGATCCCATTCCCGACATCGTTCCTTATCAAGCAAAGTCTGGAGTATATTGAAACCAGATAGATTAAAAGTTAAAAAATAATAAAAAATAAAAAGGAAAAAATAAAGGAAAAAAAAAGAAAAGAATAATTAAAAAATAAAAGGGGGAAACCCCCCCCCAAAAAAGAAAAATCAATAAACTCTCTACCTTAAACTCAGCTTCCCGTCAATATTAACACTTAAACAATATACATCATTCCTAATCTCAATCAATTTATTACTTGCAGGATTTCAAACTATGTTGAAACCAAGTGAGTTAATCAAATAAAATTCTACTCTAGCTAGGGACCTTATCTCTTTATCTAAATATGTATCCATTTCCAAACCTTTAATATATCCCTTTTACCTCTTTCTCTATAAAGCAACTTAAACACCTCAAATATTTCTCTTGGTTTCTGTTCCAACTCCACTCATCCTGCCTCTACCTGTGTCCATATATATATTTTATTATCATCCGTACACCTCCCCTATTTATTCCGCCTTCCTTCAAGCTCCCTGAATATATTCTTCCAAACTTATGTTCAAATAAAAATTACTATAAAAGTCAGCTTACTTTCTGGCTCAAAATAATCTCTAATTAAACCTTCACTACCCTCCCATCTGCGCCACCCTTCCCAACTCGATTCAACCTAAACCCCAATCCAAAAGCGTCACAATCTCCACCTTCCTCACCCTAGAGATCAAACATAAGCAGTTTATGTAAAAGTTCCAAGTTGTCCATCAAGTCCTTTTTTTTTAAGTCCCATACAATATAATTTCCAAGGTGATCAGCATCATTTCTTACAGCCCCAATGTCTCTTGATCGGTATAGCGCTATGCCATTTTCTACAAGACATAGTCACAGAGTGTTATTCAAGTTAAGATTAAGCAAATGTTTTGAAAGCATAACCAAATCCCCGTTCTCCACTCTGCTGCCCCTCCGAAGGGGAAAAACGACAGCTCCCGCCCTGTAGTTGTGTAATTGGTTATTTCTCTTGTACTTCTCCTTGTATTTGTCCAAGTCCGGGTAATTCAGGAAGTCCCGCCTTTAAAATCTTGTGATAAAAATCTCGGGCTTCACAAGCTGAGTTGAGGCGATGTTTCTGATCATCAAGTGTGACTGTAATACCAAATGGCGCTTCCCATCTGTAACTGTATCTGATTATCTCTAAGTTCTTTAGTTAAAAAGGCATAGTCTCTCCTGGCTTTTAACATCTGGGGAGGCACCTCTTTAAAAACAATCAAATCCTGTCCATCAATTCGCAGCCTGTTGTTGTAAAGCTATGGTGGTATCGCGTTTCTGGATTCTTTTGTAGCAAAATATATAACCACATCTCTCGGAAGCTGTCTCTGTTTTGCTGTCCGCGAATTATGGCAATAAATTTTTTGGATCTGCCAATCAAAGTTGAGTCCCGGACCTCCCACCACATGACTGAAAGCCTCAAAAAAGGTCTGCTTCAAATTCTCCTGTTCGTTTTCACGCAATCCCCTAACTCTTATTGCAAACGCAGTCTTTTTATAATTTGTCATAACAAGTTGTCTCTCTGCCTTTTCAATTTCCTGTTGCAACTTTTCAATTTTAGATGTCAGATTAAAATTGTCTTGTTCCAAAAGTTCCAATTTATCCTCCATTCCTGCAATGTAATCTGTCATCATGGTTATAACTCCGATGGTATCCTTCCTTGTTTGGGCAATCTTAGCATCAAGTTTATCACATAGTTCCGAAATAAATTGCATTATTTCCTCCCTAAATTCTCTGAGAGTTTCAAAAAGAAATTCTTTCATTAACAGATCTCCAGTAGGGGGAGTAGAAGGCAAAGACTGTGGCTTTATAGCGATTACTTGGGATGTATTGTTAAGAAAACGCTTAGAATTTTTTGACTTGGGAGCCATTATAAAAGAACAAAAGCGAACAAACAAAGTCTCTGCACACCTTGATTTGCAATAAAATACTTTGAGTAAACTTTGGCAATTAGTAAAGAGAAGTCTTCAGAAAAACAGGGCTGAAATATATCAACTGCGAAGGCTATAAAATCGCCATTTTGAAAAACAGTAAAACAAAGGAGTTTTTTGTAAGATTGAAGCTGGTATTTTAAATAGTAATAAACAAAAAAGATTTTCAGGAATGGTCACTGCCCAGACCGATTTTAAATAGCTTAAATTTGTTCTGGGGGGGGAGGGCGACCTGCCTTGGGCTGAAAAAAAAACAGCTGAGAAGATCTGGCTGGAGTAAAAAAAAAAAAGCTCAGCTTTGTGTTGAACCTCTTCTCCGTTCACAGCGAAAAACAAAAGGCTGTGAATTTCAAAGAGATTCTAACGACTGAGCTCCTCCCTGCCCCTTTCTGCCTAAAAGGGGAGATATCTATAGATCTTTTAGATATACAGACCAGAACTCTGAGGGGAGCTCCGTTGAGCCCCCGACGACGACAGGCTCCTCCCCCGGAAGTCAATTGTGATTTTTCTGATGTCCACACTTTATTTACCATAGAAAAAAACGCGTTCAGTTGCAGCATTAGTTCCTGGTAAGCACAGCGCGTATTCCACAATTTTTAATACATTATTGTATGAAATATGGTTTGTTTGAAAATGATGAAATATTTCTAACCATTTGTTCTCTATTGTGATTTTTGCTGATGCCCAAGATTCAACCTTTTCCTTATTCATATTTTTTTTAAAATATGATACCTCAGTAAAAAGATTATTTTCAGAAATATCACTATTTGGGAAATTTTGATTAATATGATCGAATGATTTTTGCACATCATGCCAATCAAGTTCTTGTTTTAATGCAACCCAATTAAAATGTTCAATATCATTGTAATGTACCGTCCACTCTTCTAAATAATCTACGCAGTTACTATAGAACTTTTTAACGTGATTCATGCACGATTTATTGCACCTTGTTCTTCTAGCTCGCTTATACTATTACGGATAGTTATGGAAATAAAAATATTTTCTAACCGCTCTTGACACTGAAATTTTAAATTATTAAGTTCATTTGCTACTTCGATTACCGAAATTTTGTCACCTTCAATAAGTTTTATACTATTTTGAAAAACAGCTGCTTGATTGTGTACAAACTCTAGCCAAATTTTTGAAGATTCTTTTTCAAAAAACTCTTCTAAAATTCTAGGACATTTATCCTGTGATAGAAAGTAGGACTTCAAAGGATCGTATATTTTCAAAATTCTTTCGACAGCTGGCAAAAGAGCTAACCAGTGCATTTTACTGTATCCAAGTATTTTGCGATATTCGACTTCCGCATTTTCACAAAATTCTTTAAGCATTTCAATGCGCACAGTGTATATATAGAAATAAGAATATATTTTAACAATAATATTTTCCACATCTATGGGCAACAAGTCAGCAGCTGTTTGAATGGCGTTATGTATTATGTGCGCTGCACAACCAACACCAATAATGTTTTGATTAAGGTTTTTGTTTAATTTATAAAAAATATTATTTGTACCTCTTCTCGCTTTTCCTCCAAAATTTGCATTCGTATTGTCTCCACAATATGCAATTATTTTATGTTTTAAATTGTTTTGTTCCAAAATATTAATAATGGAACTGAAAATTATTTCAGAAGTTTCGCCAGGCAAAGAAACAAAATCTAAAATTCTAATTTGTATTCCAGTTCCCGAATCAAAAAATCTAATAAGGGTTGGAAATAATTTGATATCCTTATGATTAGATGCATCCGAATATATGGATACAAAATTATGGATACAAAAATCTCTAGATTTTTGTTTAATTCTGAAAATGCATATGGGGAAAGCACATTACGCACAATTGCCTCGGATTTTGTTCTAGCACAGGTAAATTTTTTGTTGAATAACTTTTTGACAACTTGTGATGTACAGTCCATAGATCTGAAGGAATGATTGTGATTAATAGCATGAAAAGACATAAGTCCTTCTGCTAATGCTAATTTCTTTTCTTCGTCTGCATACGTTGGTTTACGAAAATATTCCTGCATTCTGGAGGAAGATGCAGCAGCATCTACATATCTTTTATGTTTCTGCGTCTCCAAGTGCTTTGTAATATCATGCCTCCCACCATCCGAAATAGAAAATTCACCATTACATTTCTCACATCTTACTATGTGATTGCTTTTGGTTTTTTTAAGAAAAGGAAATTCACTTCTTAGATCATCGTTGAATTTGCATCCTCTTTTCTTACTCATTATGTTAATAATCTAAAAAAAATTAAAATTATATGATTTTATACGATATAAAATTCAACGAGGGTGAAACACACTAAATCTGGCAAAGCTGCCTTGCACCAACCTGGCCTGCCCATAGAATAGCAGCCACTTTGAGACACATAAACCTGGTCTGAACATATTACATCACAAAGAAAACATTTGCAAAAAAGAACATTTCTTGTAGTAAATATATTTTATAAACAATTTAAAAATAAAAATCCCCCCAAAATAATAAAAAAGGTATTCTATAAATAAAAGAAATCCTTAAAAACCATTGTTAAGTATTACACCAGCAATAATTTATACTGTAACCATTTCAAACTATTCCACACAGAATAAATTGAAGTAAAATCATTTTAAAAAATTCTATACTCAATACTTTGAAATGGACTCAGGAGTCATGATTGACACTGAGTGAATTTGCACTTTTAATAATCAGGAAGATACAATGGCATTGAAAAAAGTGACTGATGACCATTTTTCACACTTAGCAACCATTTTCACACTTAGCGACCATTGTGGCATCCTCATGGTCACGCGATCAAAATGTTTTTTTTAATTAAAATTTTTTAATTTTTAATTTAAAACAAATATAACATCTTTCTTTACATGCTATAGAAAGTGTATCAGTTGGTTACAAATAGACTTTTGTGCATCTCTTCCACAGTCAACAAACATAATTCATGTTAACTCGAGCATTTTAACTCAAATATTCATACATGTCACCATCATCATATATCCATTTTCATTTGACTATAATTATTTAATAATAATAATAATAATAATAATAATAATAATAATAATAATAATAATAATAATAATATTTTTTGTTTCTTAAACAATACATGCCCACACCAGTGGGGGGAAAAAAAAAACCAAAGAAGACAAAAAGAACAAAAAACAAGGCAGGGAGAAAAAAAAGAAAAAAAGAAAAAGAAAAGAGAAACCAAAAAGAAAAAAAAAAGGAACACAGGTATATATTATAAAAAAAGTATATCAGCTGGTTACAACATGTTTTGGTGCATCTCTTCCATAAATTCATATTAATTCAAATATCTTAACTCAAATGTTTACCATATTGACATCATTATACCTCCACTTTTAGTTGACTACAGTTATTTAAATATCCTTCATCCTTAAATATGCCAAAGATTTAATCCATAACCACATGCTGACATTTCATTTACTTGTTTGTAAAATCCTCTATTAACATCAAATCCTCATATCCTGTTTTAGCTGAACATCCATAATATTTAATACCAAGAATTCCATCTTCCATGCAGTATAGTTTATTATCATTCTCCCTTCTTTATGTAATTATATCGTATATCGTAACATTTTCCCCATATTAGTTAACATTTAACTGTATATATTTTATTTTATTTTTTAATAGTGATAATTATTGTGATTAATAACCTTTGTATATGGTCCAAAAATATTTCCAACCTTCCCTTCTCATATCCAATTACTATTTATCATATCAACTCCACATTATATACATTACTATCAATATCAATTATTATTCAGCTATATCTATTACAAATAAGAGTAATTAGATTTAGCTAATTTTAAATTGTATTCTTCCATCTATCAGCCTATGTCTCTCCAATAACAAAACGTCCTTAGTCCTATTGCCATTCGTGGAACAGATTTACCAAATGTTTTTATAAGCAAGTCCAAACAGGAATATCTTCGCACATTTTTGCTCAGGATGCCCCTGATGTAATAATAACGTTGTCCTAGGCTTGTTGCACTTTTCAGTTTGTCTTTAATTCTCAAGAGTGGTATCGAAAATTCTGTAAATGATGTTTCATAAAGTATAGATTCTTTAATGCTTCTCATTCCTCCTGCGCTCTGTCTTTTGAAATAAATCTTCTGTATGGCTGCCCCTCTTTCAAGTGTTGCATCTCTTTCTCCCTCCGAAGTAAACCAGACGCCCGGCGTGTCAGCAAGTTGAGAAACTTCATTTCTGACATTCTTCATTTGTATTTCAGGAACATTCAAACATTCAATGTTCTCACTTTTTTCTTCATATTTTAATGTTAAATAGTCCAGCTTTTTTTCAAATCTTTCATATGTGTCAAACAACTTTTGAAATGCAGAGAAAATCATTTGAAACGAATCATTTGAAGCATGTATAGACGCCATGTTGTGACGCAGCTAAAAGCTCTAAGATATTTGCAAGTAAGAACACGCTGGGAGGTGTGCGATCTTATCTGATCTTAGACCAACACAGCCAAGCAATAAAAGTGTCAGATTGTAAGAAGCCAAATTGTAGTAAATTAGTTTACAGCCCACTTAAGAAGAGTAAGAGGGAATGTTGGAGTAATCTTTAAAACATTTAAGAAATAGGGTAACCACCGGCCATAAATCCATTAAAAAAAAAACCAATTCGCCGCTAGATTCTTCTGTTCTTTGGTTTCAATTAGCTTAAATTTTAATGCGGACCATATCTCTTTGAGTAATAAAATCAGCTTACCAGTTGAAATCACTTCCACCATTCTTAGGGTCAACCTGCAGTTTCGGTTAGCTTACAGCTAATCCAGAAGGAACTGGCAAAAGGGGTTAAATTCCAAGCCCCCCAGAGACTTGCGAACGTCTCTGAGGTCACTGGATCTCCCCTAACCTTTCACTGTCTCTCCGGGACAGCTAGGGTCCGAAACGACCCATCCAATTTCCTTCGGAATAGGGGAATTTCAGGAATAGCCTGAAACTCCGTCTTCTCACTGCTAAGCCCCGCCTTCAGTCACGCGATCAAAATGTTGATGTTTGGCAACAGATTCGTATTTCTGATGGTCGCTAAGTGTGAAAAATGGTCATCAGTCACTTTTTTCAATGCCATTGTATCTTCCTGATTATTAAAAGTGCAAATTCACTCAGTGTCAATCATGACTCCTGAGTCCATTTCAAAGTATTGTGCATAGAAATTTTAAAAATGGCTTGTTTCAATTTATTTTGGATAGAATCTTTTTTAAAATAGTCTAAGACAATTTAAAAAAAGAATCAACACAGAATAACACTATTTTAAAAAATCATATGCACAATAAATAAAATATTATTTTAAAATACATTAAAAAAATAAAAGAAAAAAACCCGGCTCACTTACCAGCAGGCAGGCAGAGTCAGCAGATCTTTGCAGCGATGGATGGAAGCACACAGGGAGCCTATATACGCAACTGCTGTAACAATGACAATGATGAAGGATTGGATTGAGTTAAAGAATAAAACAATTCTGATCTTAGAAGGCCATGACCTGCAGGCAGGCTGGCATAATTTCTTATGGAATGACAAACATAAAACGCATAAATACTTTCAAAATCATTTAATTAGGAGAACTTTACTGCAACAATGGCTCAAAATAAAATAAAAATCCACTATGTGAAAATCCCAACAGAAAGAACGACACACCCAAATTTTACAGATTGGAACAAAATTCTAAGATACAGAGATCTAATTGACAGACAGGGAAATTTAAAAACAATTGAAGAATTGGCAGATCAGAATATTAAAGGTGATTGGCTAACCTACCTCAAAATTAAAACTAAATACAATAAAGACACTAAAATATATGGTATTGAAACAGAACCACACGAATTGGATAAAATTATTCAAAGTCTGGACAGAAAGATGATAGGGAAAATATACAAATTCCTCTTGAAGTATCAAATGGAAGAGGAAATTGTAAAAGAACCAATGATAAAATGGGCACAGAACTTTGGCTATAACATTGAACTAGACAAATGGGAAAAATTTTGGGGAATAAATTTAAGAATGACACTATCAATCCCATACAAGGAAAACCAGTACAAAAAGCTTTATTATAGATGGCATCTGGCACCATCAAGGTTGGCCAAAATTTCAACAAATACCTCGCTAAATTGCTGGAAATGTGATTCAATACATGGCATATATTATCATTTATGGTGGACTTGTGAAGTGGCAAAAAAATTCTGGAAAAGGATCAAAAATTGGTTGGAAGAAATAACAAAGGTTAAGTTAGATTGGAAACCTGAACTCTTTCTATTAGGAATTATACCGACGAAATACAAAAAAGAAATACAATATCTAATATTACGTATACTTACAGCAGGAAGGATAGCTTTCGCCCAGAAGTGGAAAAATAAACTAAACCTAAATGAAGAAGAAATGATAAGAAAAATTATGGACTGTGCCGAAATGGATAAATTAACGAAAGAAATACAGGGAAAAGAAGAATCAGAATTTTATTGGATAATTGGTATATAGTTGGATGGAACAAAGGAATCACAGACAGTGGTCACATTGGTTTTGCCCCATTTTATGATCTTCCTTGCTATAGTTGTTAAGTGAATCACTGTTGTAAAGTGAATTTGGCTTCCCTATTGAGTTTGTATGTTAGAAGGTTGCAAAAGATGACCATAGGACCCTGGGACATTGCAACCATCATAAATATGAGCCAGTTGCCAAGTGTCCAAAGTTTGATCACTTGACTGAATGGATGCCGAAATGGTCAAAAGTGTGCAAAACGGTCATAAGACATTTTTTTCACTCCCATAGTAACTGAATGGTCATTAAATGAAAGGTTGCAAGTCAAGCACTATTTGTATTTATTGGAGCTGAATTTGATCTTAATCTTGTTGTTGTAGTGTTGAAAGTGGGATGGGGGTATCAGTCTGCGCCTTTCAAAGATTGTTTCTCAATTCTTATATTTGAATATTCAAATTTTCAATATTATTGAAATATGTCAATAAAAATTCTAAGTCATCCAGGTGTCTGAAAGCTGAGACAAATAGCAAAAAATAAAAAAAAAAAAAAAAAGTCCAGTTGCCATGATTCAACTTCCAGATATTATTGAAACATATTATTCTGATTCAGATGAGAATCCTTTTTAAAAAATACTGTATTCACTTAAATTTTGCCCTTGGGGGAATATTGAAGGTACATCTCTTACAAGATATTGCAAAAATAAATAAATTGTGGAATAGAAAGTCAGCTGGTGAAGTTTGCCATTTTATCTACTTCTGTAGAACCCCTTTCTGCCAGGGCTGCCAGGATACCTAAAAATAGGAGTTGTGACTTGTCAAAGGTGGACCGGTCTGTCATGATGGCAAAGGCAAACGGCTGTGGTGTTGGCGCTTGGACGGGGAGGAAGAGGAGGAGGAAGAAGAAGAGGACTCGCAGCGTGGTCGCTTCCCACCACAGCACAGGGGCCGACACGGGTGGCAGAAGCTCCATGACCAAGTGGAAGTTCTCTGCGCGAGTGAAACAGCCGTCGCCACAGGAGAGCGCGGCGGCGGCTGTTTCACCTCACGCAGAGAAGTTCCACTCAGTCACGGAGCTTCTGCCACCCGTGGCGGTGCCTGTGCAGCGCCGCCACGGGCAGCAGAAGCTCCGGAACCGAGTGGAAGTTTTCTGCGCGAGGTGAAACAGCCACTGCCACAGGGGAGGGCGGCGGGAAGCGACCACGCCTCGCGGACTCACGGCGTGGTCGCTTCCCACCACAGCACAGGGGCTGCCACGGGCAGCAGAAGCTCCGTGACCGAGTGGAAGTTCTCTGCATGAGTGAAACAGCCGCTGCCGCAGGGGAGGGCGGCGGGAAGCGACCATGCCTTGCAGACTCGCAACGTGGTCACTGGGAACCGCAGCACAGGGGCCGCTATGCCGGCAGAAGCTCCGGGACCGAGTGGAAGTTCTCTGCAAAGGGGGAGAAGGAGGAGAGGAGGGCTGTCTCCTCCCCCCAGTGCCTCCCGATTCCCACCGGTACCAGTCCATTACTCACCAGTTAAGCTAAGCTGAGCAGCAAGCAAAACAAAAGACAAAATGAAATGGAGACTCGCACCGGCGTGCTAAGCTAAGCGGAGTCCAGCCAATCAGTGAGCTGGCTGGGATGGAAAATTTTAAGCACGCCGCGGCGAGTCTCCATTTGAAATTTTCCATCCCAGCCAGCTCACTGATTGGCTGGAGTCCACGCCAATCAGTGAGCGGCAGGCTGGGCTGGCTTAGATTTTTGTGTAGATAGAACGGAACAAGCCAGCAAGTTGCTGCTAGCAGCTGATGGGCGGGGGAACGAGGGAGCTGCGAGCGCCAAAATAAAGCAGGTTTTTTTAAGAACGGCCCGGGACATGGGAAAAATTGTGAAAAGGCGTGCCTGTCCCACCAAATGCGGGACGTCTGGTCACCCTACCATAGAAGTATCTAAACTTCTGTCTTGACTGAATGATAAATATAGACAGGGAACATGATAAAATATATGTGCCCTCTTCAGCTGTCTATTGGGACAGATGCAAAAATTATCAATCACTGCCATTCCCTATAAGTTACAGTAATCTCTGAAGTAACAAAAATCTTTCATACATACTCAAAAAAAGAAAAGGGAAAAGTAACACATGCTTCTAGGCTTCCCTTGGGCATGAATGCTGGCTGGGTGACTTTGGGCCAGACACACTCTCTCAGCCCAAACCAATTCAGATTGCTGTTATTGGCAAATAGGAGCCAGGAGTATTAAATATGTTTGCTTCCTTGAATTATATATTAAAATGGAATATATTTCATTATCATCATCATCATCGTTGCTACAATCTCCTAGTGATTTTTTTAAAAAATAAAATGCTAATAATATCTTGCATTTGCTTTATGATCTAAAGCCTTATGAAAATCCAGAAATCAAAATCCAGTTATCAACAAACACTGAAAGACTGTTTAGCACATATATAGCAATGAGATTTTGTTTAGAGAAAATCACAGTGGAGTGATAAAATCAAAAACAGTAGCGGAATTGAAATGCTGAATGATGCACCATCAGGATGAAGCCTACAAATATCTAGGAATTTTACAATTGGATAATATCAAGCATGGAGAAATTAAAAATGTGATTAGTAAAGAATATATCCAAAGAGTGAGAAAATTTCTGAAGACAAAATTGAAAAAAAGAAACACCATCAAGTTATCAATACCTGGATCATACTTTAGGGTACATTACAGTGTTGGAATTATTAACTGGACACAAATTGAACTGGACAGTTTGAACTGAAAAACAAGAAAACTAATGACTATTCAATCTACATTACATCCTCATAGTGATATTGATAGATTATATCTGCCCCACAGAAATGGAGGCAGAGGTTTATTTTAAGTCAAACAAAGAAGAAAAACATTTATTGGTTGATTCTGTAATAGACAGCCAAGAACAAGCATTGATACAAGTTAAAAATTGGAATGTACTAAATGTACAAGAAACAAAAAATGACTCTTGAAATAATGTAATAAAAACACAAAGAGAAATGCTGGCAAGGAAAAGCATTAATGGTCAATTTTTGTAAAAGATTGAGGGGAAAGTGATGAAGAAAAAAGTGCCAGTGGCTTATAACTAGAACATTTAAAAAAATGTAAAAGGGTTGATTTTGATTCTGTGAGAGCAAGTTATTTGAATGAATATAATAAAAGCCCATCACATGGTTCAAAATGCAAAGAAAGCAGAAGGAACACACAGCTCATGCAAGAAGAGTGGATAAACAATGACGTCACAATTGTCAAAATGATTCACTGGAATATCTGTAAAAAATTATCATGTGCCAGTGAAAAATTGGTGGGAACATAGAGTTGAAAAGATAGTTGAAAATTAGCAAGTAAAAAGATTTCTGAATACATACAGATAAAATCTTCACTCATAACATACCAACTTTAAATGTGGTTGAAATAAGGGTGGATAATTGATGTGACAATACCAGGGGATAATAGAATAGAAGGTAAACAATTGAAGAAGATCACACAGTATCAAGTATCAAATCCGGTCTAAACATCTGGATGACTGTGCAACCAATAGGTCTAATTATCATGTGCATTGACAAATGTTTTGACAAATACCTGTTGAACTCAAGGTTTTTCACTCTGTATACAGAGCATTTATATACTGTTGCATTAGAACCGTGCCAATCTTTGTAAATTGTTTACAAAGATACTGCTTGACACATCAGCAATAGATTACTGATTAACGATAAAGGAGGCCCTCTATGAGCATACCTATTTTTCAGAGTTGAATTCATCTTTCTGTTCATCTCAGATTTTTTTGAGCTGGTATGAAAGAAATTCCCTATGCCACCAGACTTGAAATTTTGGGCCTGGACAATCTGGAACTGCGCAGCCTGTTGTATGATCTAAGCACAGTACCCAAAATTGTCTGCTACAACGTCTTACCTGTCAATGACTTCTTCAGCTTCAACCTTAATAATACACAGGAAAACAATCGATACAAACTCAAGGTAAACCGTTCCAAACTCAATTGCAGAAAATACGACTTCAGCAACAGAGTGGTCAATGCCTGTAATGCTCTATCTGACTCTGTTGTTACATCCTCTAACCCTCACAGCTTCAACCTTAAACTGTCTATCATGGACCTTACCCCATTCCTAAGTTGTATGTAAAAGGGGCGTGCGTAAGTGCACCAGTGTGCCTACCTCCCTGTCCTACTGTCCCCATTTATTTGAATTCATTTATTTCGTTTATATCCATGTTTGTCCCACTTCCTGGGACCTTGGGGATACCCTTGAGCTGCGATTTACTGCTTCGTAGCCGGAACATCGTGAGTGAAATGGGGCGGTTGGCGGTGAGAGGAGAATGAAGAGCGTCGGCGGTTGCTGGCATGGGTGTGGTCAGCGGCAGCGGCAGGACGCCCAGCCTGGGGTCTCTGCAGCTGGTGTGAGTGTGGTCATCAGGATGATGGCCTGGGGTCTCTGAAGTCGGTGTGGGTGTGGTCAATGGCAACGGCAGTGGGTCGCCTGGCTTAGGATCTCTGCAGCCAGCATGGATGTGGTCAGCCGCAGCTTCCCGCTACCCCCCTTGAACACTGTCTGCTCCCCCCCTCCCGTGGACATGTCATCTCCTTGTTCTATCTCCCCGTGATGTCATCCCGTTTGGTTGATGCCACACTCTCCTCTATGTTATACTGCAACAGAACTTTATTCCCTTTGGGAACTCCCCCTTTCCCGGGGATGGCCTTCTTGCCTATCAAGACGCTTCCTTAATAACAGATCTTGGGATCCTGAGGGGTGGCATGCGAAGAAGAGAGTTCTTAGGGGTTTTTACAGGGGTTTTTTAAATCAAATTTTAAGGAGGGGCAGGAGGGTTGATATGGATGGTTCAGACAGGCTTTGGGGGGAGTCTGCCAGGGCGCATGCCGGAGCTAACTAATGGGTGCAGGTCGGGAGTGTGGGGAAAGGTTGGGATTCCGGGGGAGACATTAAGCCATTCCATTGGGGGGTTCACATCTCTACTGTTTGTGGGAGAGGCAGATATGGTGGAGGTCGAGGGCCAAATTATGTTCGGGGGACGCGGGTTCACTGTTTAAGAGCGATCACGCATTCCGACCCTCATCACCCTTCTCACACCCCTGGGTGCTTGGGATTACAGGACCCTGGCCTCCAGCTGGTGTCACTTAATGCCAGGTCCGTGGTACATAAGGCTCCCCTCATTTACGACCTCATACAAGAGGTAGCAGACCTGGCGTGCATTACGGAGACCTGGTTGGGCCATGAGGGGGGTGTTCCCCTTAGTGAATCATGCCCACCAGGCTTCCGGGTGTTTCACCAGCCAAGAGCCCAGAGCAGGGGTGGGGGGTGGCAGTGGTTATTAGGGAAATTCTCGGACCTCAGGAGGTCACTGTGCCTCAGATAGGCGGGTGTGAGGCCCTTTTTGTGAAATGGGGCCTTGGAGTTCAGGTGGGCCTTTTTGTTACGTACCTGTCTCTCTGCTATGTTTCATCGGCGCTGCCGGAGCTGCTGAATGTGTTAGCTGGATTGGTGGTTGATTTCCCCAGGCTTATGATCCTGGGGGATTTCCTCATCAGGCTTGACTTCCATACTGCTACCCCTCACAGCAGGGAGGCAGAACCGACTAGATGGTTCTGCCCCAGGCGCCTGATGGACCCTGAAAGGTTCCTGATGGAGCTTGGGACTTTTCCTGAATCCCTTGCTCATAACTCAACCAAAGCCCTAGTGGAAGCCTGGGATAGGGCGGCCACTGGGACTTTGGATCGTGTTGTGCCTTTGCGGCCTCTGACCCGGTGTCAATCCCAGGTACTTCCTTGGTTTACCGTGGAGCTCTGGGAGATGAAATACCAGAAAAGATGCCTAGAGAGTGGTTGGAGGGCCAGCCAATCCAAATCTGATCGAACACTAGTAAGAATTCATATTAAATCCTACTTAGTGGCGATAAAAGCAGCAAAATGGCAACATTTTTCTGCTCTTATCGCATCCACAGATAACTGCCCAGCCACCATGTTTAGGGTGACCCGCTCCTTACTTAACCAAGGAACTGGGAAAGACCCCTTGCAGGGTAGGGCTGAAGAATTTGTTCAGTATCTGCAGGATAAAATCACTCAGATCCGGACAGGCTTGGACTCTGAATGGGTAGATTCGGGCGAGTCGACGGGGATGAATCTTGTGGAGATCATCTGGCATGAGTTTGACCCTGTGACCCCCGAGGGCATGGACAGGATTATGGGGAGACTCAGTGCTGCCACTTGTGTGCTGGACCCGTGTCCCTCTTGGTTAATCTCGGCTTCCCGGGAGGTGACACGAGGCTGGCTCCAGGCGATTACCAACGCTTCATTGAGAGAGGGGTTCTTTCCCACCACCTTGAAGGAGGCGGTGGTGAGGCCCCTCCTTAAGAAGCCTTCCCTGGACCCAGCTTCTTTAGCCAACTATCGTCCGGTCTCCAACCTTCCTTTGTAGTAAGTAAGTAAGTAAGATCTTTATTACAATCAAAGACCAGCAATGTACATTTGTCTTTACACTATATTAAAAATACTAACATTAAAATATAATTAAAAGTATTTACATTAAAAGTGGATAATAACATTATAGTCCAAAGATGGTTTTTTTTTTTATTTTATTTTTATTTTTTTTTGTTTATTTTTGTTTTTTTTTTAATATATATATTTTATTATGTTTTCATTCTATACAATCACATATTCACTGTGCTTAATCAGGGCATATAACATTGAATATAGAAAATGCCCTCTACAATACAAACCCAGTATACCACCTTGACCCGCCATACACCCTCTTTCAACCCCCTCCAACTTTCATTCTTCCTTCTCACACACCCCTCTACGCCTACTTCCCCTCCCCTTCTTTTAACCTTGACATCACACCCTCTCCATTCCCTCCCTCCCTTCTCCTCCTCCTCTCTCTCACCCTCTCCACCCTCCTTCTTCTTTCACTCGACTCTTTCCTTCAGTATCTATTACCTTCCAGTATATTCGGTTTGTTCTATTTTCGCACTAACATTGAAAGCCACAGTATACAAATACAATCATGGAATTTAACACATATTGTATTTCCCCCCTCCCCCCTCCCCCTAAATCCCCACCTCCCTTCCCTCCCCCCGACTTCCCAAAGACCATACATGGTATAAATTTTGAACAATCACAGTCTAAGATATCTCTACATTGAACTCAGCTTCTTACTGTTACCCAAATTTTAAACAATTTAAATTATTACTGATACTAAGCATAAGCTATCTGGAGTTTCTTAGTCCCATATTTACTTTTTATGTAATCAATCCATTTTTTCCAGTCTCGTTTATATCTCTCGTTTGAATGTTCTTTGAGATATGCAGAAATTTTGGCCATTTCGGCTAAGTTCATAACTTTCAAAGTCCATTCTTGAATTGTAGGTAAATCTTTCTTCTTCCAATACTGCGCCACCAAGAGTCTTGCTGCCGTTATTAAATACAGAACCAAATTAGTCTCTGCTGCTGTAAAGTCAATACATATACCCAGTAAAAACAACTGGGGGGTAAATTTTATCCTTCTTTTAAAGATGTTTTGCAGGATCCACCATATTTTTATCCAAAATGCCTTGACATTACGACATGTCCACCATATATGAAAATATGTAGCATCACAAGAACCACATCTCCAACATTTAGGTTGAACATTTGGATACATAGAGGCAAGCTTTTTAGGATCTAGGTGCCATCTATAAAACATCTTATAAAAATTTTCTCTCAAGTTTTGTGCTTGTGTAAATTTCACATTTCTTACCCAGATTCTTTCCCATGTTTCAAGCATTATTGGTTCCTCGATATTCTGAGCCCATTTTATCATACAATCCTTAATCAGTTCCGTTTCAGAATCCATCTGTACTAATACATTATATATCCTCTTTATATGCATTGAGCTTTGATCTCTTATTTGTTTAAACAAGTTATCCTCAACTTTTACAAAGCCAATTTTTTGATCTATTTTCCACCTAGCCTGTAATTGACCATACTGAAACCACGTTTGAACTACCTTCTCTTCTTTAAGTACCTCTAAAGATTTTAGTTCCATCACCCCTCTTTCTGGGATAAGAAGTTGTCTATAGGTGGTTCTATCGTGTTTTTGTTCTACATTCATATTTTCAATTGCATGTCTAGGAATTGCCCACATGGGCACTTTATCATTTAATTTATGTTGATATTTTTTCCAAACCCTCAATAAAGCATTTCTTAAGATGTGATTTTTAAATTTCTTATCCGTTTTTTTGTTAAATAACAAGTAAGCATGCCAACCATATAACAAGTCATATCCCTCGATATTCAAAATTCTGTCATTAGTTAGATGAATCCAATCACTAATTGCAGATAATGCCACTGCGTCATAGTATAATTTTAAGTTAGGTAATTTCAATCCTCCTCTTTCACGTGCATCTTGCATTATTTTCATCTTTACCCTCGGCTTCTTTCCTGCCCACACAAATTTATTGATACCCTTCTGCCATTCTAAAAGATTCGCATCTCTTTTAAGTATTGGTAACATTTGAAAAAGAAATAAAAATTTTGGTAAAATGTTCATTTTTACTGCCGCTATTCTACCCAGCAAGGACAAATGCAGTTTTTCCCACCTTTTCAACTCCAACTGTGTACTATGCCAAAGTGATTCATAATTATACTTGTATAATTTCCCATTTGAGATTAAAATATTAACTCCAAGATATTTAACTTTTTTAACTACCTCACATCTTAGCGTCGCCCCCAGTTCTTCCTTCTGTTTGATAGTCATATTTATAGCTATTATTTTGGTTTTTCCTAGATTTATTTTAAATCCCGAGACTTGACCATATTGATTGATCGTATTCAATAATACCCTACTAGTTTCCTGCGGTTGTTCCAATATTATAACCAGATCATCCGCAAATGCACGGACTCTATATTCTTGCTGTCTAATTTTAATCCCTTTTAGACCGCCTAGGCCCCGTATCTTATTCAACAATATTTCCAAAGTTATAATAAACAATAATGGGGACAGAGGACAGCCTTGTCTTGTGCCTTTTTCAATTTGAAAGGAGTCTGTCAGACTTCCATTGACAATGATCTGGGCTGTTTGCTGCTGATATATTGCACCAATTGACCGTAAAAAACCATATCCTATCTGCATTTTTTGCAATGTCTTCAGCAGGAATTGCCAATTAACTCGATCAAAGGCTTTCTCCGCATCCAGAAATATGAATGCGGCCGGAATTTGATTGTTCTTTCCCAGGTATTCTAAAGCGTTGATAATTAATCTAACGTTGTCCTTCATCTGTCTGCCCTGTATAAAACCAGTTTGATCGGTATGTATCAGTTGTTGAATTACCCCCATTAGCCTATTTGCTAATATTTTAGTAAAAATTTTATAATCTACATTGAGTAATGAAATAGGTCTGTAATTTTTTGGTTGGGTAGGGTCTTGGTCTTCTTTGGGTATCAACGATATGATCGCAGTCTTCCACGAAGGAGGCACTTTCCCTCCCGATTGAATTTTATTGAATAGTTCTCTGAGGGGTTCTACCATTTCTAACTGTAGATTTTTATAATAAACAGCTGTTAAACCATCTGTGCCTGGTGCTTTCCCTAACTTTAATTGTTTAATTGCCTGCAAAATTTCCCCAGAGGTTATAGGTTGATTCAGCTTATGCCTATGTTCTTCTCTAACTAGGGGGATTTTCTCTTTATCTAGGTATTTGTCTATATCTCCGTCCTTAATTTTATCCCCTTTATACAACTCTGTAAAAAATTCCCGAAATACCTTTTGAATCTCTTCCTGTTGAAACACTTCCTTCCCTCTGTAACACAATTTGGATACATTTCGAGCTTTCCTTTTTTTTCTAATCTGATAAGCCAACCACCTACCGGGTTTATTTGCATTGCAGAAAGTATTATGTTTAGCATATAATAAACTAGTAGCTACCTGGTCAGAGATCAGCATATCAAACTGAGATTTTAATATAGCAATTGTTTCCCTAATCTTTGTATCTCCTGGATTCAATGTTAATTCTGACTCTTTCCCTTTAATTTCCTCTTCCAATTCTTTTCGTTTTTGCCCTTGTTTGTGTCTATGTATTTTGTTTATATTCATTAATACTCCTCTCATATACGCTTTGCTTGCATCCCATACATATTCCAAAGATGTACCCTTGTTCATATTGAGAACAAAATATTCCGATAGCAATTTTTTACAATCATTAACATACTTTTCATATCTAAATAAGTTTTCATTCAACCTCCAGGACCTTCTTGGCTGGGCTACCCTTCCCAATTCCATCCAGACTGGATTATGGTCTGAAAGAACTCTCGCCATAATCTTTGTCTTCTTCACCCTACAAAGTAAATCATTTGTAATTAGTATGAAGTCAATCCTTGAAAGAGATTGATGTCTATTGGAAAAAAAGGTAAAGTCATGTTCTTCTGCATGCCTCTCGCGCCAAGCGTCTCGCAATTCAAAGTCGTCCAGCATGTCAAAAAAGGCTTTGGGTAACTTAGCTCGAAATTTGGTGTTCGGGCGAGCTGTCTTCTTATCTCTTTTGGTGTCGATCACGCCATTCCAGTCACCCAACAATATACAAGACTCAAAGTCCCACTGTACTAATTTAGCGTGAAGATTTCTATAAAATCCATCTTGTTGTTGATTAGGAGCATAAATTCCCAAAAGTAACGTCTTTTTCCCTTCTAAGATTAAATCTAATGCAATATATCTTCCAAAGGGATCTGCTTCAATTAGCTCAGCTTTAATGTCTTTTCTTAAATATACTACTATGCCATTTTTCTTTTCCATGGCTGAGGTCGCAAAATGTTGGCCCAGTTTGGGGTTAAACAAATATTTTTGATCGGTTGATTTGATATGAGTTTCTTGCAAGCAAATTATGTCATTCTTAAACTGTTTGAGATAATGAAATATTTTCTTTCTTTTCTGTGGAGAGTTCAGTCCGTTAACATTCCATGTCAAAATCTTAGTTGTCATTTTTGGTTGCCTGAAGCTTTTTTAGAGCCTCCCGCAAGGCCTGTCTCACCTTTGGTTTGGCTCCTCCCACAGCTTCTGAGCTTGTTGCAGTAGCTCCTTGATCAATGGCCAACGATTGTTGAGATTGTTGCATAGTAGCTTGTTTATCCGTTTGTCTGGTGGTCTTACGGTTGGATCTTTTTTCCTTGACTCCTTGCCCTTCCGGAAGAGGGAGATGATACATTTCATCTGATGGTTGTGTGGTTTGCTGTTTATCTTGTTCGTCTCGTGGTTTTTCACCATATCCCGAAGGTTCAGGGTATCCCATCTTCAGAATCCTATGATAGAAATCACGAGCTTTCCATACAGAGCTGAGACGATATCTTTGTTTGTCCATTGTAACTGTAATACCGAATGGGGCATCCCATCTGTACTGTATCTGACGCTTTCTGAGCTCTTCCACCAGAAAAGCATAATCTCTTCTGGCTCTTAGCATCTGAGGTGGTATTTCTTTCAAAACAATCAGGTCCTGTCCACCAATTTGAAGCTTAGTATTGTAAGACTCTTGTAGTATTATATTTCTAGATTCTCTTGTAACAAAGTATATTACCACATCTCGGGGAAGTTGCCTTTGTTTTGCCGCCCATGAGTTAACACGAAAAATCCTGTCAATCTGCCAATCAAAATTGGATCCCGGTTTTCCCACCAGACGGTCAAAAGCTTCAGAAAACATTTGCTTTAAGTTCTCCTGCTTTTCTTCACGCAGCCCCCTCACTCTTAATGCAAGCTCCATCTGCTTATACTGTATCATAATAATTTGTTTTTCAGCATTGTCAATTTTTTGTTCCACCATTTCAGTTTTGGATATCAGGTTAGTTTTAGCTTCGTTGAGAGTTTCTAAATTATCTTCCATTCCAGAAATATATTCTGTTATCACATTTACAATTCCCATCATATTATCATTCATTTTAGTGACCCTGGTATCGAATTTGTCATATAGAACTTCCATCTCACTCCTTATTTCATCTTTGAAATCTTTAATCATTTCTTGATTCTGTTCTCTGAATTCTTTAAACATTTCTAAGTTCTGTTCTCTGGATTCTTTGAACATTTCCAGAAAAAATTCTTTTGTTAGTACATCTCCACTAGGGGGCATAGATGGTGGGGGCTGCAACTTTGTACCAGGTATGGGAGACGTTTTCGGAGGTAATTTGACAGAGGTTGATTTGGATGCCATTATATTTTGGTTTTAATTATTTGTTCTAAATTACTAATCCACTGTGCTATGTGGAGAAAAAGAAATTCCTCCCCCCCCCTTTTTTTCCTTTTTTTTTTTTTTTTTTTTCAAGGGGTTTTACGGAGGATTTCAAAAGAGAAAGTCCGTTTGGAATGTTTGGAATGTCTCTTTATCAACAACAAAGCGTCTTGAAAACTTTAAGGGAGTAGCTCTAATTGGATTATAAGAAATTATTTCTTTGATTCTGTAGCAGGAAGCCGGAGATAACAAATGCAGAAGCTGTAAACGCCATTTTGAAAACAATTAAACAAAAGAGGTTTTTATAACATTGAAGCTGGTATTTCAGATAGAGAAAAGTTTTAAAGTTCACAAGTTGGTCTTTGCTCGTATTTTTTAATAGTCTCTTTTCTAAAGATTGTCCTAAGGGGGAGGGGTCCTGTCTAATGCTGTGAATAACAGCTGCGAAGTTCAGGTCGGAGTTGAATGACTCAGCTTTGGGTTGATCCTCCCCCTCCGTCCACAGCTCACAAAAAAAAAAAAACTGTGAACTTCAAAGAAGATTCTTACCAGCTGAGATTCCTCACTGCTTTTTTCTTGTCTGAAAAAAGAGTTATCTTGTTGATATTGAGCAGATAACGAACCTGAATTCTGGGGGCAGCTCTGTTAAGCTGCCGACCGGCGACAGGCCACTCCCCGAAAGCCTATAGTCCAAAGATTGTTGAAGGTATGTCCAGATAATTGGTACAAGGTGGTACTATACTATAGCCAATTTTTTTCTTATGGACATTGCAGCAGCCCAGAACTTTGCCACTGCATACGTGGTAACCGGGTTAGTGTCCTGGAGGAGGAAGCCTAGATAAAAATTGTCTGCCCTCCCTGGCAATCTCTCTAATAAGGGGAGAATATATGCAGACCTACAAGCTCTGTATAGCTCACAGTGTAATAGTACATGTGAATTATCTTCCACTTCTCCTTTACCACATATACAAACACGTTCGGCTATAGGTGTTCTCTTATACCTGCCCTGGAGGAGTGCTGAAGGAAGAATGTTAAATCTGGCTCTGAAGAAAGCTATTCTTTGTTTTGGAGAGATCAGGTCATTTAGATATCTTGTCGATTCCCACACACCCTGTTTGATTCTGTCCCTGCTGTGGAAAGGCAACTTATTTAGTTCTTCTTGGAACTCCATGTCCCTCATTCTATGATTACTACTTGCTTTGCTTGCTCAAAGCCTAGAGACATTAAGAATAATGGTGAAAGCCCATAAGAGCCTAGCTTGTGATCAATTGCTTGTTTCCAGGGGGAAGGGAAATTGTCAGTTAACACTAGTGGAGACAGTCCCTCTGGAAAGAAATGCATTTTAAGCCAATAAATGACCATCATCTTCCAGGCTCTTACTTGAATTTGAAGCATGCCTGTCTCAATTCTTAACTGGGCATTTGGAGTTCCATTGGGAGCAGCTGAGATGGCTTGCAGGAATTTTGTTTGAATGGTTTCTAACAAGTCTCTCTTTGCAAGGATTCCTGTTTGTGCCCCATAAAGAATTTGTGCCAATGTTTTGGCCTCAAAAAGTTTTAAGGCAGCAGGTACTAACTGACCTCCACCTGTATAAAAGAAATGTTTGATTGCATTTGAGGACCTAATGGCTACTTGCAATGTGTGATCCAGGTGTGCCTTCCATGTCCCTAGCGAGTGGAAAACCACACCAAGGTATCTAAATGTTCTCACATGTTCCAAACTATATCCTTTGCCAGGAGTATTGGCTTGGTCTTTTAGCAAAAACTAAAATTTTTGATTTATCGAAGTTAAGGACCAGCTTGTTTTGCCTGCAATAGCCGAGTGTTGCCCTAATTGCTCTCTTCAGTCCTATGGGGGTTTGTGAAATGATAGCGGCGTCATCAGCATATAAGAGAATTGGCACTTTGTGTTGTGTTAGGTTTGGAGGATGGAAATCAGGGTTCTGTAAAAGATCAATCAGGTGATTAATATAGAAGTTGAAGAGGGAGGGGGACAGGATGCAACCCTGCCGTACCCCTTTTTGTACTCTTACTGAGCTGGTTAAACTCCCTTGGGGATTGCACCTCACTTTCAGGGTGGAATTGGCATACAATTTTTGTATGAGGAAGAGAAGGCGTTTATCGATAGTGGTGCATTTTAACTTCTCCCAGAGGGTGATCCTGGATATTGAATCAAAGGCCTGTTTAAAATCCAGGAAGGCCACAAAAAGAGAGGATTTTTTTATGTGTGTATTTTTGTACTAAATGGTGGAGTACCAAGATATGATCCACCGTCGATCTTCCTTGTCTAAAACTGGCTTGTTCGTCTTTGATGATCCCCCCTGAAATTAGCCAATCTTGAAGTTTATAATTTAGGTGTTTGGCATACAGTTTACTAATAACACTTAGAAGACTAATGGGTCTGTAGTTGCCTGGGTCATTTCTATTCCCTTTTTTATAAATTGGTATGAAAATTGCTACTCCCCAGTCTCTAGGTATATGGCCTGTATTGTCTATAAATGTAAACAGTGATGCTAAAAGTGGAGCCCACCAACTGGCATTCTTTTTGATTATTTCTGGCAGGACATTATCAGCTCCAGGTGCCTTATTAGCCTTTAGGGCTCCAATCAACCGGGATATCTCTTCTGGTGTAACAGGGGGCCAGTGAGGAGTGTGGTCCAAACTAGCTTGGGTCTCCTTGGTTATGTAGTCAGGATCTGTATAAAGCTCCCTAAAGTACTCTTCCCAGGCATGAATTGGAACCTGATTTGTAGGTGGTAGGGGAGGTTTTCCCAGTCGCCTGGTGATGTACCAAAAAAGGGATGTATTTTTTGTCCTGACTGCCGTAATTAGTCTATGCCAAGACTCCTTCAGGACTGCACTTTTCTTTTCTTTTAGAAGGTTCTTATATTGTGCTTTCAGCTGCTTTAAGTAGTAAGTGTGCTCCTCGGAGGGGGCACCTTTACTTTTCTTGTATTCTTCATTATATATCTTTTTTAGTTGAACACAATCTCTATCAAACCATTTTTTGTTTTTTGAAACTAGCATTTTGGGATGAGCTAGTGATCTGTTACTGAGAACCGAATTCAAGTTTACAATTAAGGATTCAAACCCCTCTAGGTAAGATCCCCCACAATTATTTCTTAGTAGAGATGTACGTAACTTTATGGTTTCAGGGGCTAACATCCATTTGGTAACTTCCTTAGCGTTTTTCTTATTCCATTTAATTTTTACCTGGGTATTTTGAGTTTCTAACCTGGGTAGGTAGGCTGTGCCTGCCCTTAGAGAGTTCTGGTGCAATATGAGAGTAAGGAGTATTGTATTATGATCACTTTCCAATCGCGAGTCTACCTCTATCCTCTGTAAGAACTTCAGTCATATGATATTATCCAGTAGTCAACTGTGGATTTTCTTCCTGCTCCCCGGTAAGTATATTCTGCTGGGAAATCGCCCCATGGGGACCCGTTAAGGATACAAAGATCCAAACATTCAGTCATTTGTCTTACACATACTCTGGTTTCTCTTCAGATCGTATAAATCTTTCGCCCCTTCCTTTGTAGCGAAGGTTGTTGAGAGTGCGGTAGCACATCAGCTTCCCCAGTACCTGGATGAAGCTGTCTACCTTGATCCGTTTCAGTCGGGTTTCAGGCCCGGATACAGCACGGAGACAGCATTGGTCGTGTTGGTCGATGATCTCTGGTGGGCCCGGGACAGGGGCTACTCCTCTGTCCTGGTCCTATTAGACCTCTCAGTGGCTTTTGATACCATCGACCATGGTATCCTACTGTGATGACTCAGGGGGCTGGGAGGGGGGCACCGTTTTACGGTGGTTCTCCTCCTACCTGTCGGATCGGTCGCAGTTTGTGTTGACTGGAGGGCAGGGATCGACCCCGAGGTGCATCACTTGTGGGGTGCCCCAGGGGTCGGTTCTCTCACCCCTCCTGTTCAACATATATATGAAACCACTGGGTGAGATCATCCATGGTTTTGGGGTACGGTATCATCAATATGCTGATGATACCCAACTTTTCATCTCTACCCCAAACCACTCAAACAATGTCCTCGACGTGATGTCCCGATGCCTGGAGGCTGTGCAGATCTGGATGGGGAGGAACAGGCTCAAGCTCAATCCCTCCAAGACTGAGTGGCTGTGGTTTCCGTCATCCCAATTTGTGCATCTTGTTCCATCTTTGATGATAGGGGGAGAAATTTTAGCCCCCTCAGAGAGGGCCCACAATCTGGGCGTCCTCCTGGATACGAGGCTTAGTTTAGAAGAACACCTGACGGCCGTGACCAGGGGCGCCTTTTACCAGGTTCGCCTGGTACGTCAGTTGCGCCCCTTCCTGGATTGGGATGCTCTATGCACAGTCACTCATGCCCTCGTCCTTTCTCGCCTGGACTATTGTAACGCTCTCTACATGGGGCTGCCCTTGAAGAGCACCCGGAGGCTTCAACTTGTTCAGAATGCGGCTGTGCGGGTTATTATGGAGCTCCCATGTTACACCCCTTTTAGGCGGCCTGCACTGGTTGCTGGTTGTCTTCCGGGTGCGATTCAAGGTACTAATTATGACCTTTAAAGCGCTCCATGGCTTAGGCCCAGGATACCTGCGAGACCACCTACTGCCACCATAGTGTCCCACCATCCAGTGCAATCCCACAGAGTTGGCCTTCTCAGGGTGCCGTCGGCAAGACAGTGTCAGCTAGCGACCCCCAGGGGGAGAGCCTTCTCTGTGGGAGTGCCTTACCTCTGGAATGAGCTGCCCCCAGAGCTTCGTATAATCCCCGACCTCCGGTCCTTCCGACGCGCCCTAAAAAGTTGGCTTTTTCAGCAAGCCAGCCTGGCCTGAACAAAACAAAATAAATTATTGATTATTGTTAATTTTAATCATTTTTTTAAAAAAATGTTATTGTTAATCCTAATTGGGTTTGTTTGGGATATTCTATTTAATTTTTTTTAACTTTTGTAATATGTGTTTTTTAAATGTTGTATGCCACCCTGAGTCCTTGGGAGAAGGGCGGCATATAAATCCAATAAACCAAACCAAACCAAACCATGTTTATATTTATACCTGTTATATTGTACATGTTTGACAAACTAATAAATACAAATATAAATTCGTCTATAATGTTCTTTAGTATAATTACTAACTTATTTCTAGAAAACAGGAGCAAGCTACCCTTAGAGAAACCCAACATGTAAAACACCACATGAATCTGAAATCTAAACAAAGAGGCCTGAAAAGAGCAAAGATCTAGGAGGAAAAAGAAGCAGTGACATTCACTGAGGTTATTCTGGGGCACTTATTTGGGGAAGTAGCTCTTAGCCAAGATGAAAGGTCATACTTAAGTAGAATAGGCAGTCTAATAATACCTCATTAGGCTTATTTAGGTACAAGAGGAGTAAAACTGATAAGATTTGTATTTTTCATTTGCTTTGTTCCTAAAGGAAAACCAGAGGCCATGCCTGTACACACCCACACATTTGTTCACTGAAGAGATAAGCTTTGTAAAAGAACCTGATGATGATTTAGTGTTCCTAACCTAGTATTATAACCAGACTGAAAGAATAAACAAGGGACTATTGCAGGACTATACATGGGGAAAACCAAGAGTCAAAGAACTATATCACCAGTTTCAGTCATCCCCAGGAGACTTTGAACTTCAATTTCCCAAATACCACACATCCCTGCTTTTAAAACATTTTGTTTTTGTTTTGTTTTATTCCTAGGGTTTTAGAGCAAGTTGGAGTACTGCAGCTTAGTTTTTCTTTTGCTTGCAAATTCAAGAGGCCCCTTTACAAAATTCACTCACCCTCTCAAGAAGTTGTATGAACACCAATGGATTAATACGTACTTCTCAGCATATCACAAACTAAGCTCAGTGGGGCTTAGAACTAGTAAACCAGCAGTGAAATTGCTCTCTGGGAAAACAAATGGAGTCAGAATGAAATTGCAACGTCTGTGCATTGCATTGGTCAGGGCAGAAGCTCAGAGGGAATTGTTTACTGTGGGGCCCAATCAGGAAGTACTGGGAGCTTTACATACATATCATTATGTTTCTCAATTACACCATGATAGAAAACTTCCATGGTTTTCATCAATTGAATTATCAATAATGGCAGTTTTGTGTCTGTAAAATTTTCTAACTGGAGAGAGTGTCTAGGAGGGGTGGAGAACTCTTTGCTACTAGCAGAGCAATTCTTTACTAGTAGGGAGGCTAACACCAAAAGCAGCTTCTCCCCCAGCCCTATCTTCGCTTCGTCTATCAAGTTACTTCTGGTTTTGCAATCTCGGAACTCAATGGCAACATTTACCTCAAAGAGTACAATGCTTGAAATGGCTACATTTCAATATGTATTTATCTTTGAATATCTTTAACATGCAGAAAATCAGACGAAGAAAAATAAAGCAATGAGCTATCTACACTGGATTTTTGTACCAAGAACACTCCCTCTTATAGCCAACCTAAAGTAGATCTTAAGATTATTAATCAGAAGGTAGTTATTAAATACAAGTATCAGTTTTGACATGTTCAGTGCCTCGGGGATTCAACTGTTTGTATTTTTGAAATAAGAATGCCAATGCCATTTAGCCAAGGAAGTAATTATTTCTGTAGCTACTGATTTGTGTAATGACTAGTTTAAAAGGGGTGTACCTGCTATAGAAGCTTATGAATTCATTGAAGTGCTTGGTTTTCATTTTGTGCTCTTTGCTATAGTGACTTTTTGGTAGGTTGAATTCTTTCAGCATTGATATTACAAAGAATGATACTTTAAAAATATCATATGAGTTATTTTTATTTATAAAGTAGATCCTTTCAATGGCATATAACTTTTGGGGAGAATATGAACATGCAGACCAGGCATGAAATGGTATAATCTTAGCTACCAATTCGGAATGGGACCACGTGCAGCACTTCTGCGTATGCACAGAGCATCTTTGATGATGTCTGGGTGGGTGGGTGGAGCCTCCCGCAGCCACCACTACCGGTTCGCTCAAACTGGGGTAAACCGGCAGAATACAACCTCTGATGCAGACAGTAAGAACATCACCCATGAAGCAAATATTACAAAATACTTTCTCAGTCCTCCTTTTCTTATTTTATATGATATTGCATGTTTCATAGTAGTATACTCTTTGTAGTTTAGTTATGAAGTACCTATTCATCTTAAAGGATGCCAGATTGGGACTAATTTCCTGGATATGTTCCCAAACATTCCAAGCATAACCATATTATCATCCACATCAATTACATTCCTAAGCCTCAAAGGGAATAGTATGTTGTGAATCTGTTTCAACACCTTATGTTGTAGTTCAGTAGCAAAAGTAATGTGGGAACAGGAATGTGGAAATAGCTTTGCACAACTCTTAAAAAGTAGGACATCAAAGAATTCTTGTGACCTCTAAGTACTCCATGTATAAGAATATGAGGCACAATTCTTACTTGACATCCCTTTAATTCATTCTTTTATACTGGATACAACAATCCAATATTCTTTAAATGGGAGGTATCAAATGCCACAACCATATTCCTTTGAATTACCTTAACAAAATTAGATATTTTAGAATAAATAATTAAAAAATATTTCCAGAAAGAAAAAGAGAGAGATTTCAAATGGGAGAGTTACCCTTCAGTCTACTTGATTCCTGCCAGATTTTGAGAGGGAAATTCTGAAAAAATAATAGCCTCAGATGCACTTTAAGTGTTGTGAAAATGAATTTACTGTATATTTAGTGAAAGAGATCCAGTTGGTTTAGTGGTTAAGGCTAGTAATTGGGAAACCATGAGTTTTAGGGTAATGGAATGTGGGAAAGACCTTGGGAGACTGGCACAGAGATGCTGCCAAGGGAATAATAGTCAAATAAGAGAGAGCATAGCTCAGAGGGATAATGGGCAGAAGAGACCCTCCCTAGTTTCTCAGGTGATAAAGTAGATGGGGGAGGAGAATTGTATTTCCAGACTTGCAAGATTGATGTCAACCTTTAACCAGATAGTATCTCAACCAGATGAGCTCATTCTACTTTATTCTAATGCTATATTCACAGAATCTTGCGACTCTGAAAGTACACTTATCTATCTTCTTTACCACCTGAGAAACTAGGGAAGGTCTTCTCCTGATCCTCTTGTGCTTTCCACTATCCTTCTGCAGGCTATGCTGTCTCTTATCTGACTGTTCCCTTGACATCTCTTTGCCCAGCTTTCCCGCCCCCACCCAAGGTTTTTTCCATATCCCATTAGATCTAGCCCTGCCTCAGGCACAAAGCCAATTGGATGGCCTTGGGCCATTCCCTCAGTCCAGGAAGCAAACAATAGCAAACCATTATCAAAATCTTGCCAAGAAAACTGTATGTGCTTGTCTAGGCAATCACTGACCTGAAGGGACACATACAGAAACATACTTAGTGTGGAAGAGTGAAGCCTAAACAATATTAAAGTAAGGTTAATGAAGTTGCTCTGTAGGGCAATGCAAAATATTAATCCTCTAACGTCTCTCCAAAGCCCTTTTTTAAAGAAAAAAAACACCAATAGTTTTCATTATATGGTTAGGTACCTGCACAGTTATGCATTTTTTTAAAAAAATTCAGAAAGGATTACATTCATGCAATAGCTTCAAAGCAGGTTAAATATGGAGAATGGAGAAAGAAAAGCTACACAATACATACATTGTGCATTATGGTTTAGCTATTTTTTTTTCCTAATAAAAGGCATCTTGTTTTATCCCTGTCATGAGAACTGCCCAGCCTTCAAAAGGAGTGAATATGTTTTGTAGAGAGCAATCTGCTCTCACAAATCATTTGGCCTGATTAACATGCTTTCAAAAACTGTTGGCAAAGTTGAACCAGTCATACAGCTTTTCTTGGGTGGAGAATTTGGTGAATAATTAGCCTTTGGCTGTGAAACTATAGAGCCACTCCTGATTTGAATCTAACTTCTCTTCTTATATCTGGAACCACATAACGACTAGGACAGCCCTGTTCTGATGAGTCTCATGATAAAATCTTTGCCATTGTTCATGTGCAATTTACTGCCCCACATTTTAGCTGCAAATTTTAAACATTCTTCGGTAGAAGTACTATATTACTAGTAGCAATACTAGCTTATGTTGAAAATGACACTTATCTTTGGCATGCTTCATTGTTTCCAGACCCTTCTGAACAATTTAAACTTCTGTGATCTATACTTCTGTGATAATCAAGAATACTGATGTAGAAAATGTAGTGCTGTAGAGAAATCTTGTAATGAGACATTATGCAACTCATAGGGTTGCTACTGTATGCCATTGTATGTCTTCAAGGCACTAATCTGCTTGAAGAGGGAAACTGAAGAAAAGCTTATCTTCACCTGTTCTAATTATGCTGCTAAAAGTTCCCTGGGAAAAATTGACCAATATCGGGGTATCTATGTGGCATTCTTATTTTGTGATAATCTCTGAGGCACTGAGCTCATCCAACCTGTCCCCCTCACATTGGTGAATGGGAAAGCTTGGGTTTTTCCCCCCTGCTTCATAGTTGCCTTGTGGTGTATCTCTGGCCCAGGGTCTATCTACAACATTACTTGATTGTTTGGCTATCCCAAAGGTGCTTTGTAAAAGGCAACTTTCATCTAAGAACCTTCTTCAATTCTGAATTGAAGAAGGTTCTTGGATGAGAAGTGAAAAACTTTCAAGTGGGAAAAAAACTAAGAAAGTCCAGTTACCTTTTGAAAAGCACCTTTGGGACATCCCTGGCCTGGATGACTGAGAATCTCCATAGACAGACTGTTAGGGTAGAGCTTGGAAAGGTATCTGAAAGGGAAAGTTTCTTCTATTAATCACCTAGGACATATGTTTACTAGATGCCATCATATGGCTTTTAGCCCCTCTCCAACCATCTTCATTTTCTCATCCCTGTATGGAAGTTAATTGCCAATTAGGAAACCAATGTTCATTTAGGGAAAGGCATTTACAGGAGTAAAACTTTCCTTGAATATTGTTTCCTGAATGGGTACTTGTATTGCAAGGTACATCTTCATAGTTGAAGGATAGGAATTACTGAACCAAATCTAGACGGGACAGGAGCTTTAGCCTGTTGCAGCCTAATTGCAGGAAGCCTTGCCTGCCACACCCCCATGTTGCAAATGCTCATATTTTTTGTAAGGTCAACATTCCTGCCACTCCCAAACCTAAATCAACAGACAGGCTAACTCACCAACAATTGGGTTGTCCAGTGACCTGATCTGCACTGAAGCAAAATCTGAAGTCAATTTTACATAAACTTGATGTTGCAGTCTAATTTTAAACTCTGATTCTCATTTTATTAAGGAAGTGTTTTATTAAGAAAGTGTTTTGGTTCTCACCATATCCCTATGTACATAATCAGATATGAGAGTAGGAATAAAGACTTGTCTCAGCAAGATTGTATTTCATCTCAAAATGATTGTATTTCATGGATATTACAGTTTACTGCAATCTAGAACTTTTAATTGGCTAATTTGGAGACCAATCCCTGAATTTCTTAACATTGTACAGTCACTAATCAAATATCTGAACTCAGTTCAGATAAATCGTACAATAAAACATTGGCGGTGGCATGACAATTTTGGATTAGTCAGTCCAGTATATATATAGTGCAAATTCAGTCTTCTTTCTCTCTCCTAGTGAATATAATTAGCTCGTTGCTCTGGCCACTAGCTCCAGTAATATTTTTTAACCTTGGCTAAAAAAAAATCAACTTTCCTGATCAAAATTCAAGCATATTTTGCTATGCATTGACAATATTCCCATAAAGTAAGATAATCAACAACAATAATGCAACATGATACTCTGACAGATTTTATCTGGACTGTCTGTTAAATAATCAAGATAAATTTATTTCTCTAAAAGTAGCTGAGCTGGCCAGATGCCCTTCCTGGTGCCTACATGGAGTTCGCAGCAGATATTTTCTCTTTACGCTCCGATTGAGAAACATCTGTCACTACCTAGAATTGAACTCTCAACCTCCCAAGTATGAGGTGAGTGTCTTCACCTCTAGGCCACCACACTGCTTGGCAATTGGAATCTATAAGCCTAGTAAATATCAAAGAAACCTTATTTCTAAGTTTGCACAAAATCCTCAGTGAAAGGGATAAACAAATATCAGATCTGTTATTTCATGTGCAATATTTTTAGCAAATGGGCATGCCATTAAACAAAATTATTCATAGAATTATTTCTGGAAAATATTAAAAGAAACTTGAAAAAAAGTCTGAGAGAGTTCCAATCCACAAAAAATTAAAAAAAATTAATCCATTTTTTTCATTATCATTTATAGGCTGTGTCAAGTTCCATTCTTTCTTTGATCCTACTCAACATCTACATGAAGCTGCAAGATGAGGTAATCTATCAACATAGGCTGATGTATCATCAAAGTGCAGATCATACCCAATTGTACATTTCTGTCTTGGTTTAGTTTAGTTTAGTTTATTGATCTTGTATGCTGCCCACTCCTGGAGGACTCCAGGCGGCTTACAATAAAACAAGGGAAGGGGATAATACACAAAACAACATATTAAAATATACAACAGTCACAATTTCCAAGGGGCTGGATATTTCGAAAGCCCCCCCCCCCCGGCCTGCTGGAGCAGCCAGGACTTAACGGCTTTGCGGAAGGCCGGGAGGGTAGTAAGGGTCCGGATCTCCATGGGGAGATCGTTCCAGAGGGCTGGAGCTGCAACAGAGAAGGCTCTCCCCCGGGGAGTCACCAGCCGACATTGGCTGGCAGATGGAATCCGGAGAAGACCTAACCTGTGTGATCTAATCGGTCTATGGGAGGTGATTGGCAGGAGGCGGTCTCTCAGGTACCCAGGTCCGATGCCATGAAGGGCTTTATAGGTAACAACCAGCGCCTTGAAGCGGATCTGGAGACTAATGGGTAACCAGTGCAGCTCGCGGAGGATAGGTGTGACGTGGGTGTACCTGGGTGCACCCACGATCGCTCGCGTGGCTGCGTTCTGGACCAGCTGGAGTCTTCGAACACTCTTCAAGGGCAGCCCCATGTTGTTCAAAAGTTATACCACGTATGGTCTTTGGGAAGTCGGGGGGAGGGAAGGGAGGTGGGGATTTAGGGGGAGGGGGGAGGGGGGAAATACAATATGTGTTAAATTCCATGATTGTATTTGTATACTGTGGCTTTTCAATGTTAGTGCGAAAATAGAACAAACCGAATATACTGGAAGGTAATAGATACCGAAGGAAAGAGTCGAGTGAAAGAAGAAGGAGGGTGGAGAGGGTGAGAGAGAGGAGGAGGAGAAGGGAGGGAGGGAATGGAGAGGGAGTGATAGGGTTAAGGTTAGAAAGAAGGGGAGGGAAAGTAGGCGTAGAGGGGTGTGTGAGAAGGAAGAATGAAAGTTGGAGGGGGTTGAAAGAGGGTGTATGGCGGGCCAAGGTGGTATACTGGGTTTGTATTGTAGAGGGCATTATGTTATATGCCCTGATTAAGCACAGTGAATATGTGATTGTATAGAATGAAAACATAATAAAATATATATAAAGAAGGGCAGCCCCATGTAGAGTGCGTTACAGTAATCCAGTCTTGAGGTCACAAGGGTGTGAGTGACTGTCTGAAGGGCCTCCCAATCCAGGTAGGGTCACAATTGGTGCACCAGGCGAACCTGGGCAAAGGTCCCCCTGGTCACAGCTGACAAATGGTGTTCTAAAGTCAGCTGAGGATCCAGGAGGACTCCCAAATTGCAAACCCTCTCTGAGGGGCGTATAATTTCACCCCCCAGCCTGAGAGGTGGAATATTTGGCCAATCTTTGGGAGGGAACATCAGTAGCCACTCGGTCTTGTCTGGATTGAGTGCCAACTTGTTTACTCCCATCCAGACCCTAACAGCCTCCAGGCACTGGCACATCACTTCTACTGCTTCGCTGAGTTGGCATGGGGTGGACAGATACAACTGCGTATCGTCCGCATATTGGTGGTACTTAATCCCGTGCCGGCGTATGATCTCACCCAGCGGCTTCATGTAGATGTTAAATAGGAGGGGGGACAGGACCGAACCCTGTGGCAGGTTGGAGACTGGACGATAGTTGCTCAAAATGGCTGGGTCCAAAGATGGCTTCTTCAGGAGGGGTCTCACCACCGCATCCTTTAGGAGGAGCGGGAAAGTTCCCTCCCAGAGAGAGGTGTTAACTATCATCCGGATCCAGCCACGTGTCACGGGTCCAGTATACAAGTGGAGGCACTCACCGCTCCCATGGCCTTGTCCACTTCCTCAGGAGAATCAAGTTGAAACTCAATCCATAAAGTATGCTCAAGACCTTCCCCCAGTACCTCGGCTGGTACCGTGTAATTGGAGTCCAACTCTGTCCGAATCCGAGCGACTTTATCCGTTAAATACTGGACAAATTCCTCAGCTCTACCTTGTAAAGGGTCATCCGCATCCCTCCCTTTCAAGAGGGAGCGGGTTATTCTAAACAAGGTGGCTGGGCGCGATTCAGCAGATGCAATAAGGGCGGCAAAATGCGAACATTTCGCCGCCCGTATTGCCACGAGATAGGCTCTGATAAAGGCTCTCATCAGTGCTCGGTCTGACTCAGATTTACTGGCCCTCCAGCGGCGCTCAAGGCGTCTCTTTTGGCACTTCATTTCTCGGAGTTCCTCGGTAAACCAAGGAGCCCTCCTGGATCCGCTGCTTCGGAGAGGTCGCAAAGGCACAATCCGGTTTAGAGCCCCCGCCGCCGCTGTATTCCAGGCAGCGACTAAGGACTCCACCGGACTGTGGACAAGAGTGTCAGGTATTTCTCCAAGCGCCGTCTGAAATCCCATAGGGTCCATCAGGCGCCTGGGGCGGAACCACCTAATCGGTTCCTCCTCCCTACAGTGGGGGATTGGTTTCCGAAAGTCAAGCCTCAGTAGGAAGTGATCAGACCATGACAAGGGCAAGGTCTTAGTGCCCTTCAACTCTAGATCACGTCTCCACTGCTCCGAGAGGAATACGAGGTCAAGCGTGTGACCCGCCAAACCCCGAATTACTTGGGTCAAGTCCATGGCTGTCATGGAAGCCATGAACTCCTGCGCCCCATCAGAGCGTTTACCAAGAGTAGGCAGGTTGAAATCCCCCAGAACCATAAGCCTGGGGAACTCTACCGCCAACTCAGCTACTGACTCGAGGAGCGAGGGGAGGGCTGTTGCAACGCTGTTGGGAGGTAGGTACGTTAGCAACAGACCCACTTGACCTCCAAGCTCCAACTTCATCAGAAGGGACTCACACCCGACAAGCTCTGGAGCAGGGATCCTACGAGGAGCTAAAGACCATTGGACGATGACGGCCATTCCCCCACCCCTTTCTCTGGGGTCGTGGCTGATGAAGCACCTGGAAACCTTCTGGGCACATTTCAGTGAGGGGGACTCCTCCCTCCGGGCCCAGCCAGATTTCAGTAATACATGCCAGGTGATACTGTCAAAATTGTTTCCCAGAGTCTGAAAGCTGGAAGGTGCAAAAAACATGTTTTGTGTTGGTTTCAGTGCTCCCAAATCCAGAGATTTCCCACCTTTAACTCTGAATGGAATAAACTCAGACAGAGTTGGTGTGCAATTTGGAGGTCCTCTTGAACTTGTGGCTCCTTCTCAAAGAACAAGTGGCAATCTTGGCCAAGAAGACCTTTACACAAACCCATCTTGTACATCAATCACACCCATGCCTAGACTGGGAGGCCCTACTCATGGTCATTTGCCTTCGCTCGGTGAACACTCTGATGGAGCGCAGGAGTTCATGGCTTCCATGACAGCCATGGGCTTGACCCAAGTAATCCAGGGCCCAACCCACTTGGCGGGTCACATGCTCGACCTCGTATTCCTCTCGGAGCAGTGGAGTTGTGATCTTGGTCTGAGGGGTAGTGAGATCTTACCCCTGTCATGGTTGGACCACATCCTACTGAGGCTGGACTTTCGGAGACCAAACCCCCACTGTAGGGAGGAGGAACCGACCAGGTGGTTCTGCCCCAGGCGACTTATGGACCTGTCGGGTTTCCAGACGGAGCTTGGGGTTATTCCTGATACTCTCGCCCGCAGTCCGGCGGAAACTCTGGTTGCTGCCTGGAACTCGGCAGCGACAGAGTCTCTTAACCGGATTGCGCCTTTACGGCCGCTCCGAGGCAGTGGATCCAGGAGGGCTCCTTGGTTTACTGAGGAACTCCGGGAGATGAAGCGCCGAAAGAGACGCCTAGAGCACCGATGGAGATCCAGTAAATCCGAGTCGAACCGAGCACTTTTAACATCCAGCATCAGAGCCTACATCCGGGCAATTAGGACGTCAAAGAGAACATACATTGCCTCTCTGATTGCTTTCGCTGAGTCGCGCCCAGCCGCCCTGTTCAGGATAACCCACTGCCTCCTAAATAGGAGGGATACGAGCGATCCTTTGCAGGGCAGAGCTGAGGACTACGTCCAATTTCTCACGGATAAAGTTGCTCGGTTTCGGACAGACCTGGACTCCAATCCTGCAGAACCAGCCGAGGCACCAAGGGATAATCTGGTAGAACATCATTGGATTGATTTTCAAGCTGTTACCCCTGAGGACGTGGACAAGGCCATGAGAGCAGTAGGTACCTCCACATGTGTGCTGGACCCGTGCCCATCCTGGCTGGTTGTTAACAGCAGAGAGGTGACACGGGGCTGGATCCAGGCGGTTGTTGCCGCCTCCCTTCAGGAGGGGGTCTTTCCCCCCGCACTAAAGGCAGCGGTGGTGAGACCCCTCCTGAAGAAATCATCTTTGGATCCAGCCGTCCTAAACAACTATCGTCCAGTCTCCAACCTCCCCTTTGTGGGGAAGGTTGTTGAGAAGGTGGTGGCCTTTCAGCTCCAGCGGTCCTTGGAGGAAACCAGTTATCTAGATCCATTCCAGTCAGGCTTCAGGCCTGGCTACAGCACGGAAACCGCTTTGGTCGCATTGACCGATGATCTCTGGAGAGCCAGGGATGGAGGTCATGCCTCCATCCTAGTACTCCTTGACCTCTCTGCGGCTTTCGATACCATCGACCATGGTATCCTTCTGCGACGACTGCGGGAGGTGGGGGTGGGAGGCACTGTTTTACGGTGGTTCTCCTCTTGCCTCTCGGACAGGTCGCAGTCGGTGTTAGTTGGAGGGCAGAGATCGACGCCTAGGCCCCTAACGTATGGGGTGCTGCAGGGTTCGGTCCTGTCCCCCCTCCTCTTTAATATCTACATGAAACCGCTGGGTGAGATCATTCGACGGCATGGGATAAAATACCACCAGTATGAGGACGATACACAGCTGTATCTGTCCGCCCCGTGCCAACTCAATGAAGCGATGGACGTGATGAGCCAGGGCCTTGAGGCTGTTAGCGACTGGATGGGGGTTAACAAGCTTGTACTCAATCCAGATAAGACCGAGTGGCTGTTGTGCTTCCCTCCTACTAATTGGCCAAGTGTTCCATCTCTCAGGCTGGGGGGTCAAATAGTACGCCCCTCAGATAGGGTTCACAACTTGGGAGTCATCCTGGACCCACAGCTGACTTTTGAACACCATTTGTCAGCTGTGACCAGGGGGGCATTTGCCCAGGTTTGCCTGGTGCACCAGTTGCGTCCCTACCTGAACCGGGAGGCTCTCACAACAGTCACTCGTGCCCTTGTGACCTCTAGGCTGGAGTACTGCAACATGCTCTACATGGGGCTGCCCTTGAAGAGTATTCGGCGACTTCAGCTTGTCCAGAATGCAGCCGCGCGAGCGATCGTGGGTGCACCTCGATTCACCCACGTAACACCTATCCTCCACGAGCTGCACTGGCTGCCTATTGATCTCCGGGTGCGCTTCAAGGTGCTAGTTGTCACCTACAAAGCCCTTCATGGTATTGGATCTGGGTACTTGAGAGACCGCCTACTGCCAATTACCTCCACTAGACCAATAAGATCCCATAGACTAGGCCTCCTCCGAATTCCATCAGCCAGCCAGTGTCGACTGGCGACTACCCGGAGGAGGGCCTTCTCTGTGGCTGCTCCGACCCTCTGGAACGAACTCCCCGTGGAGATTCGTACCCTCACCACCCTCCAGGCCTTCCGCATAGCCCTTAAAACCTGGCTGTTCCGACAGGCCTGGGGCTAAAGACTTGTAGCCCCACTCGAATGGTATGATTGTTGTGCTTTTTTAATTGTGTATGGTCTTCATGTTTTGTAACTTGTCTGTTTTTCCCCTCCCTTGAATTGTGAGCCGCCCTGAGTCCCTTTCAGGGAAAAGGGCGGCATACAAATAAAGTAAATTCAATTCAAATTCAATTCCTTAGTCAGCTCTCATATTTTGAATTAAAAATGTGAAATAAAAAATTACTGAATTAAATCCCTGAATCACCATGGGGAGGAGGGGACAGTCTCTCATGCTGAATGCCTGAAGGACAAGAATAAAACATAGAAAGCATGGATTCTGAGATAGACTCACAACGTCTAGACAAGTCTATAAGGAATCAGATAAGATTATAGTCCTCAGGTTGCAAATCCTTTCAATAAGAAATCAGTATTTATAGCACTGAGTACTAGCACTTATATACCACTTCATAGTTCTTTTACAGCCCTCTCTAAGCGATTTACAGAGTCAGCATATTGTCCCCAACAATCTGGGTCCTCATTTTACCCACTTCAGAAGGATGGAAGGCTACGTCAATCTTGAGCCAGTGAGATTTGAACTGCCGAACTACAGCCAGCAGTCAGCTGAAATAGCCTGCAGTACTGCACTCTAACCACTGAACCACTTTGGTATTTATATGTCTATCTTTAACTTTTGGTTCTAATCCAGATATAAACAGTTTGATTCAGTAGTTAAGGTGCTGGTATAGAAACCAGGAGACCATGAGTTCTAATCCGACTCAGTGGATGACTTTGGGCAACCACTCTCTCTCAGCCCAACCCACCTCACAGGGTTGCTCTTATGGAGAAAATAGGAAAATGAAGGAGTATTAGGGATATTCACCACCTTGAGATATTTATAAAGTAATAAAGGCAGGATAAAAATCTAACAAGCAAAGAAATAAATAAATAAAAACTATGATCACTTTCTTGTGATATTAGTACACTAGAGAAGAACACAGCAGAATGTCATTATGTCCTACAACAATCACATCATTTAAAAGAGACATACAATCATCATTTATTATTTTTGAATTTATTAAAGTTACAAATCATTTTTCAATAGAAGAAAGTAACCATAGTTCAGAGTTGAACTGCAGCGTTCTTGATGCTCTCCAAGTTCAACCAAGCTGAAAGAGCATCAAGAGCTCCACAAACAGATGCATCTAGATATGCAAATAATTCTATAATATCTTGCAAAGTGTACAGCACATACAATGTAAGTAACAAATACCACTGGTGTAATTATCACTAATGAGGATTAGCATTGAGAAACTTCAACTTGAAGTATGGGAGGGACAGGTAATTGGTCCAGAAAATGTATTGGATGACTTACTCTTGCAACCACTATACATGCAAAAAAAAAAAGAAAAGAAGAAGAAGAAGCAGCTTATAAAATCATTACAAGGAGACATGATGGTTTATCTGTTATATATTTATATTACTCTTTAGGCAAAATACTAAAAGTAAGTATGGCTGTAGGGCACAGTAGAAAATTCAGTGTAATGTTCATGAGTGTCAACCAAAACTGTAGTGTAACCTGAAGGATGTACCTGGTTTAAAAAAGAAAACCTCTCATTTCTTCAAAAACTGGGCAAAGAACTAGAAAATCCCATATCCTTTTTATATCATGACTACCTTTTGTGATGTTTACCTCCATGATAATATTAAATGTGGGCATCTCATCTCCAACAGTTGCTAATCATGCTGCTATTTATGGCTAGAGCAACCGTTTGCAAGCTGCATGATTGAGGGTAACTCTCAGGTCATGTCTCTCAATCCTTTGGTGGCCCTTTCTGTTCAGCCACAGGCAGAGAAATCTAAAATGTTGACTAACTGTAGGACAGCCCACAAGAATGCAGCTGTAAATATTTCCTTCCATTATTCAGTATCTTCTCACTTAGCAGTTCAAGATTTCATTGACTTGGAGATCACTGAATTTAATTTGGAGATCAAACTGACATTACAAATGCATAGTTACCTAGTTTGAAACTAATTAAATAAATTTAATGATGTTCATTTACTAATTTGGTTCATGTAAATGAAGAAACATTTTAGTTTTATGAAAGTATCTCATAGCTGTGCTTTCCCAAGTATCTTTGTCCTCATTTCTCTATTTCCTTTTCTGGGGAGGAGATGAGGAATTCTGAATTGGGGGACAGTAACCACAGTTCTAGAATGATTGAATTGGTTTTTGTTATTAGTTGGTATTTATATCCTTCATTAAAAATTTTAAAATATGCAATATATTTAACCCTGGCTAAAATATACATGCTTTTTGTGTTTTTAATAGTTTAGCAAACTAAAAAAATATACTTATATTTACTTTGTTTAAAAAGTAGCTGCATCCCAAAAATTATAAAACAAAAGAGCTATTTTTAAAATCATGTGGTGGTTCTTTTAGTCTTCAAACAGAGCATAGATGATCATCTGTAAGAAATGCTAGTGGATCCTGCACTGATCAGGATTGACTACATGATCTCTACTGTTATTTCCAACTCTATGATTCCAGTACATTATAATTTAATATGAAAGTTAATAATAAAATAGTGATGACGATTAAATAGTAAATAGATTTATCCCTAAGAAAGTCAAAATTCATTCATTTATTCATTGGATACCTCTGTGTGTTCTTTGTCATGCAAATATAACTAAGATTTGCCAATGTTATGAATTTATTTTAGTTAATAATGTTTTACAATTGCAAACAATTTATGAGATAATTAATATTGTCAACAGAACAGTGGTTCATAACAAGAATTGGATTAGGAATGCAAAAATGTAAATTATATCTTTATTTGCAAAACAGAGTCTTGTATAACACAGCCCTCAGTTTAAATCTTACAACTTTTCTTCTGCCTTTTTGAGTCAACAGACTCACTATTTCCGCAACTCTGTCTGGACTGAGCTTTATTGGGTCCTGTCTTGCCAGCTTCAGCCCTTAATCTTATAAATCAAAGGGCATTTTAAAGTCTTTATAATCTCCATGCTATAAAAAGGCTATTGAGACAAGCAGCTCCTATCACCACAGGAGTTCTATGTTATGGATTAACTGATTCATTATATATTTTTTTCACATGATTTCTCTAGCTTTTTTGTCCATCTGCCCAGGTAGATTTGTTTTTCAACCTACCAAATTTCTCCATTTCTCATTACTTGACCAATGAAGGTCCGGTTCCTCTGAAGATTAAGCTTCCTCAATTCCGGAAAGCAGATCCAGACCCTAAAGAGAAGGGCATCCATTCTTGGTCATAAGTACTGGCATAAGCACAGGCATATATTGCCTTTTATTCTCACTGTATATATTTATGTGACTAATTGCCACTGGATTCAAGCAATTGACAGAATAGTCAAGCCCTCTTGAAAGAAGAGTTTCACCTCCCAAAGAAACTGAATGAATCAAGCAATAATTGACATAATCCCATTTCTAAATACAAATAGGTACTTGCCTAAAACTATTGACCAATGTTGGCAGCTGACATACTACAGTGCTTTAGTAGGCTGAATCAAACCAGTTTAGTGGGTAAAGGCAACTCTGCTAGCTATATGGAAAAAGGCAACTATATTTGGAACATCTTGGGTAGCAACCTGGGATCAGCAGAGTAGAGAACCTTTCATTGTTGCTTATGTGAACAAAATAATGGAGCAGCAGTTGTGAACAGAAATAAGTGTATTTGTCTCAGGAATACACTAGGCTTTGTCCCTGCTCCTTCACAGGGTGTACAATCCAATTCAGAGTCAAAGATCTATACACTTTCCAGTGCTGTAAGCTGCCAATAGACAATACCTTTGCCCCAGTACATCATATCCATTACAATGTCTAGCTAATTGTCTATGTCCCAAAGGTGCTTTCTTTTGAAAGAAATACCTTTGGGACATATCCAGCTAGTGACTGGACCACTGTATCTGACTTCAATTATAGAGAAATAGAGAGCAGCATATTGCTGGCCAAAGACCAAATCTATCTATAATGTTGTCTATAGTTTTCATGTAATAAGACAACTGGGAGAGGTCACTTGGTCATCATTTGGAGTATCCTTGGGAACAGGAATGGAATCACTAAAAAACACAATCTGCTATTCCATTGCTAGATATGATACAATGATCAATTATATAACAAGTAAAACAGATTCCAAACGGAGGGCTACCATCTTTAGAACAGGCTGTACCATACCTCTTTCAATCTGCAGAACTACTCTCTGTTGTATTGAGATGTGTGAAGAAATACAAAATCAGGATTTAAGGATATATCAGTCATTTCTATAAGGGTTACACAGAATTTGAGTAGCATTCTTCTTGAAGGGCTTAGTAAATACATCAGTCCATGGTTGAAGACAGAAGAACTGTCATTTCATGAGCTGGGTGGAAGGGGGTTTCCTCACAGCCACACTTTTGACACTATATTCAATGAGCTTGTGGGGGATAGGTTTGCTCTAATATAGCAAATTTTCTGTCACTAGAGCTTTGATTTTTGGCCAGGACTTCTGGAATTTTTATTTTAAAAAACCTGATAGATTCCAGGGCCTAAAACATGTAAAAATCCCTGCTTTAGTCTACCAATTATTTTATCATTTGACATTGCTTCAAAAATCAAAAGACATTCCATGTTCTAGAGTTTCAAAATAACTGAGTGAATGGTACTTTCTATATCCTCTTTTTTAATATGGTAAGCATTTCCACAGATCCTTTATCCCTACAACAGAGAGGGGCTGTCACTAGCAGGGTATATGAGAATTACTTGACTTGTGAACTGAGAGTCAAAATTAGTCATTGTTGTAGCTTGTCCTGTGGAACAACCTGTGAATTAGGTAAAGGTGTGGCTAAAATGCTTGTGGGCCAGAAAGTTTAAAAGATGGTTGGGGTGGGGGTGTTCAAATATTTGTTTTTTAAAGAATGATGGAATAGCAAAATGTTTATTTTTACATTCCATTTTGCAAAATGAATATAACCATGGGCAATCTATGTAACCATAGTCCTTTCTTTCTGAAGCACCCAGAGATCTTGTGGCATCCACAAGAGGGTGGTGGAGAGAGAAAGATAAAACAGTAGAAGTTGTATTGTGGTACAAACCCCATCCTTTTTGCATGTGCCCTTGACAAAAGAGCTGGAATTTGCCTCACAAGGCCACTTCTACCATCTTGATTTTTTTATCTACACACATATCCTCCCTTCTGAACATTAAAGAAATTCAATAGCAAGCTGCTGACGTTTATTATTTTTAATGATGTTTGTCCATCATGTTCGAAGAGGACCTTGACATCTTTCAAGTTGTGGGCTGTCCAAGATGTGTCCGCAGGTGGCTGGTAAAGCCTATATGAGCATAAAATGTTCTGCCAAATGTCAGGCAGACGTGTGGTCACCATTGTTGTAGCATTTGCAGCTCTGGCTTTGCGAAATGTTCACTTCTCTTGTGCTATGTTGTTCTTCTGTCATCAGATGTTTGGAGACTTTGATGATCAGTGTGCGTCATGTTGATGGATCTTGTGTCAGGGTTTATTTTTATTAGGTAGCATTTATTATTTTAATAGATAGTATAATAAGCATATTAAGCTTCTAATAGGCCAGTGATGGGCAACCTTTTTGGCGTGGTGTGTCAAAAATCGGCAAAAAATCGAGCATAACTCGCGTTGTGTGTCACTTCGACAAAAACATAATTTTGGGCAATTTATAGTTTAAACTACAAAAATGTAGGGGTTAACTAGCCTAACAAGCTAACACAACCTCCCCCTCACTTATCTCAGTTATTGTGGGCAATTACAAGTCCATGGCACCCCAATAGTTGCTGCTAATGGCGCTCACAGTTCCCGTTGGCACTCCACTGTTCCCTGCTGTGGTGCAGTCGTAACTGACAGTCCCAGGAGTAGACTCTCTGTGCCAGCCTGACTGGAGAGAGGCACGCACTGTTCCCGCGCTCCTCTCCTGCGGGTCCTCCCTCGCCGCGCTGATGACGTGTGTGCGCATGGCACGCACACCTTACCAGCAGCCCCTGCGCTCAGAAAGGGGCGGCGGTGATACAGTAAGTGAGTGTGGGTGGGGGAGATCACACGTCCCCCCCCCGTTCCTCCAGCACAGATTCTTTCATCCGCGGCGGCCGTGCAGGAGCCGAGGATGAATCGCATGAAATCCTGTGTGTGTCACCCCAAATGGCTACGCGTGTCAGCACTGACACGCGTGTCATAGGTTCACCATCACTGTAATAGGCATATCTTATTAAACATCTAATAAACTTGGATTATTTTATTCTTCTCAAAACAAGCAAAAAAAAGGACTGAAGATTTCATGTCACTTCCATCTTCTAATGGCTTCCTCTTCCTTCTTCTAATGGCCATCCACATGCTGTTCCAGGAGGCTAAAAAATGTAGCTAAAATGTACTTTTGGACAACAAAATGTTTCCTTGTGTAGGGTCCAATCCAGTCCCATGCCGCATTGGCAAATAAGTGCGTGAAACAGATCTCATGTGTGTACAGCTCCAGCAATAAAATTTACTGTATGCTTATATTGAGTGCATTAATGTAAACATTTTAATTAATATAAGCATTTAGGAACAAATGTTTTATGTTCTTCAGAATTAGAAACAAATTGGGGAGGATGCACAATTTTGTCCAATGGATTTCTATCTAGGGAACCCATACAATGACAAGAATCAAGTTTGGTGGTATCATATCATTATTCCCCTCTGTGTGAGCACAAAGTTCATCTGATAACTGAGTCACTGACTCCTGTTGCTTAGAAGCTGTCAGCACCTCTCCATTTAATAATCAGGAAAGAAAACCACGAGACTCCATTTGTGGAAAATCAAATGTACTTTTACTAATTAAAAATGGTTAAAGAGCGATTGCATAGCGAAGTCTGGTTAATTAGGCGCGAAAGCAGTTGATATATAGAATAGCCCATTCCACACCCCCTGGCATCATAGGCCTAGTCCAATCATAAGTCCTTCAAGTGTCAGGTGTGAGATAACTTCAAAAGGCATCACGAAGATGGAATGTCGGTGCCGTTAGTCCAGGCGGGAAACCCCCACGCATGCGTAGTCTGTCCATCCAAAGACCTCCAGAACATTCCTCCAGCACAACGAGTAACCCCACCCAAAATACCATGCCCTCCCTCCCCGTTTCAATGGCAGCTGAAGCAACAGCAAAGCAGAAGCTGACATCCGGCTGTCCCCCGGAAAAAAGGCTGTCAGGCCTAAAAAAAAACACAAACAAACAGACGAACAACAAAACACAAAGAGAAACAGGGAGGGGAAAGAGAGAAATTAGGGTTTATCAGGATACGCCTCATAAAACTTCCGAAGTAGCCGGGGGGCACAAACATGGGACTTGTCAACCCACTCGGTATGAGAAGGAGGGAAATGCTTCCAAGCGACCAAGTATTGGATGCGATTACGCCGCTTGCGGGAATCAAGAATTTGACGAACTTCAAAATGCCGTTCACCATCGATGAGTAAAGGGGCAGGACATCAGGCGGACGTAAATGTGAAACATGAACAGGCTTAATCAGGTTAATGTGGAAAACCGGATGAAGTCGGTTCAGGTGCTTGGGCAATTGCAAGCGAACAGAGACAGGATTGATGACCTTCACGATGGGGAACGGACCCACGTACTTCGGCCCCAACTTTTTGGACTTCTGCATGGTGTGAAGGAACTTAGTGGACAAATAAACCATGTCACCCTCCCGGTATTCATAAGGCTGTGTACGTTTTTTGTACGCCTGTTTCTTATGGGCACGATGCGCAGCATCCAGAGTTGCTAGGGTCAAAGGCCAAATGTGGCTGAGACGTTCGCTCCAGTCAGCGACGGACGGAACCTGCGGCTGGTCACTAGGCAATTCAGGAATAGGAACAAAGTCTTGACCATACACAACCCGGAAAGGCGTGAACCCAGTGCTGGAATGGACAGAATTGTTGTAGGCCACTTCAGCATGTGGTAATAAGTCCACCCAGTCATCTTGTTGATAATTGATGAAACAACGTAAATATTGTTCAAGAACAGAATTAGTCCTCTCACAAGCGCCATTAGTCTGAGGATGATAGGCGGAGCTAAGGCCCTGGGCGGAGCCAATACGCTTAAGAAATTCCTTCCAGAACAGTGAGGTGAACTGGACGCCCCTATCTGAGATGATGCGATCAGGCACCCCATGTAGGTGGTAAATGTGGGAAATGAAGAGTTTAGCCAGTGCCTTGGCGGAAGGAATCTTGTGGCAGGGCACGAAATGAACTTGTTTCAAAAACAAATCTGTAACGACCCAAATGACGGTGTGCCCCTGGCTCTCGGGAAGCTCAACAATAAAGTCCATAGAGACCTCCTTCCAAGGGGCAACAGGTCGGGCAACAGACTGGAGCAATCCCTGCGGTTTCCCTGGGGGGCGTTTTGCGGCGGCACAAACGGGACAACTGGCAACATAAAGTTCAATGTCCTTTTTCAAAGCTGGCCACCAAAATAGTCTTTTCACTAAATGTAAAGTCTTTACAAAACCAAAATGACCCACCAACTTGGAGTCGTGAGCCCGTAGGAGGACAACGGGACGGAGGGAGGTGGGGACATATAATTTGGCACCGATCCATGGCAGTTCGTCCCTCATTGTGCACTCATCCTGATGCTTCTGGAACCAGTCATCCTGGGGAAGGGCGAGTTTGAGGTCAGAAAGAAAATCTTGAGGCACGTCGACTTTTGCTTGTGCCTGCTTGCGAGTAACCACCGGAGCCGCCAGGCTGGAAGTGGGAACCACTGGTTGCACGATGCTCAGTTTAGAGCAGTTGTATTGAGGGAGTCTGGACAAGGCGTCCGCCATGAAATTCTTCCCACCGGGGATGTACTTGAGTGTGAAATTGAACCGGTTGAAATGTTGGGCCCACCGCATTTGTTTGGGGGAGAGTCGGCACGGTGTTCTCAAAGCCTCCAAATTCTTGTGGTCAGTCCACACCTCAAAAGGGTGCTTAGCGCCTTCCAGAAAATGCCGCCACGTGGTCAAGGCCCATCGAACCGCAAACGCCTCCTTCTCCCAAACTGCCCAACGTCTTTCAGTGTCTGTGAGCTTGCGGGAAGTGTATGCGCAAGGTTGCAGGTTACCTTGGCCGTTGGATTGCAACAAGACGGCCCCAACAGCAACGTCGCTGGCATCCGCTTGGACGACGAAAGGCTTGTCCATGTCGGGATGCTTCAGCACTGGCTCCGCAGCAAAAAGGCGTTTCAGCTTCTCGAAAGCCGCTTGGCAGTCCATGGTCCAGTCAAGAGGTTTGCTAGGCTTAGGTTTAGGACCATCTTTGGATTTCAGCAAGTTAGTTATAAGAAGCGCAATTTTGGCAAAAGAAGGAATGAATTGACGCAAACCCCAAATTTTTTTGCAATTGTTTACAAGTTCTGGGCGCGTCCCACTCAGTGACCGCTCTCACCTTTTCAGGGTCCATCTCAATGCCGGCAGGAGAGATGCGATACCCAAGGTAATCAATCTTAGTTTGGTGAAACTCACACTTGGATAATTTGGCATACAGATCAGCAGCTCTGAGTTTTTTCAAAACAGTGCGCACAAGTGCGACATGTTCATCATAGGAGCGAGTATAGATAAGGATATCGTCCAAATATACGATAACTCCTTTGTAGAGGTGGTCATGCAAGATCTCATTGATTAACTGCATGAAGACTGCAGGGGCCCCCTGCAGGCCAAAAGGCATGACCCGGAACTGGAAGCATCCAGGAGGGCAGTTGAAAGCAGTCTTCCATTCATCCCCCTCCATTATGCGGACCCGATAATAAGCTTCCCTGAGGTCCAATTTAGTAAAAATGCGGCCCTTCCCCAACTGGGCCAACATGTCCTTCATCAAGGGAAGCGGGTATACATTTTGAGCTGATATTCCGTTCAAATTTTTAAAATTAACACATAATCTGAGAGAGCCCTCTTTCTTTTCACGGAAAAGTACAGGGGCAGCAACCTTGGGGCGAGCAGGTTCAATGAATCCCCGTTCCAAATTTTTATCTATGAAACTCCGCATTTCCTCCATCTCCCTGGGTGACATGGAGTATATTTGGGGTTTTGGTAGTTTAACCCCGGGTAGAATGTCAATAGAGCAATCAGTAGGTCTGTGGGGCAGAAGTTTGTCGGAAGACTTCTCACTGAAAACTCCCCTCAGGTCCCAATACACTTTAGGAATCTTTTCTTCTCCTTCAATCCTCTCCTGCCCTCTGGCGGCTACCTCAGGATTGCAATTAACAGGTTTATCAGGAACGCCCTCCCCTTCCGGAGGCTCAGCCGTGCGAATGCGTAACCAGCCTTCCCTCCAATTTATGTGAGGGTTCCATTTCCTAAGCCAAGGGAGGCCCAAAATGAGAGGCCTGTCCATTCCCGGGGCCACGATGAAGGAGATTAGTTCTGTGTGGGAACCCATTTTCATTTCCAAGGGCTCAGTAAAGAAATGAGCGCCCCCCCCCCCGCGATGGACCCAACTATTTGGCAAAAGACAATGGGGGTTTTTAAAGTACGCAATTTGAGGCCCAACTTTTCCACCATAGCAGGATTGATCATTGACCGGGAGCACCCTGAGTCAAGTAAAGCGTGAAGGGGCTCCGGTTCCCCATCAGGCGGCACTTTTAATTCTATGGGGATTAGCATGGGGCCTTTGTTTGAACTCACCCAGTGAGGCGATGTGTCATCGTCAGAGTCATCCGAAGAGGTGGGGGAGGCGTCCGCTTCTCCCTCCAAGGCCTGGCTGAAGCGAGGGGGTCTGGAATCCACAGCGAAGGCAGCTTCCTTCTTTCTCTTGTCTGAGGACTTGCCAGATTTCTCTTCCCGCTTGGGTGGGGGTTGGGAGGTTGAGGGCAATTTAGCACGGCAGTCAGGGGCGCGATGGCCTAATTTCCCGCAACGAAAGCACGTTATTGGTCTGGATCTCCCCTCGCTCTTTCCACCAAAAGGGGCTTTCCGGCTAGGGGGGGTGGTGGTTTTTGCAGCTTTCTCCTTTCTTTTCCGTCTCTCCTCTTTAGCGCAACGGAGCCTGGCCAAATCCAGCTCAATGTCAGCAGCGTGCTCAAACCAAATAGTTAAGCGTCTGGGGAGATTTCGATTGACACATTGCTGATAGATATCTTCATCTAAGCCCAAAGCAAATTTGTCCAAAAGTGCCTCCTCACTCCACCCTCTCATGTATTGGGAAAGGCGTTGAAACTCTTGAATATACTGGGCCACTGGTCTGTCGTCTTGTTCGAGGGTTATAAATTTCAACTTGCTTCGTTTCTCAGTAAGGGGGTCATCAAAGCGCCTTTTGAAAGCCTCCATAAACCTATTAAAATTCCTTAGGAGGGGGGAAGCTGACTGATGTAAACCAGCACTCCAGTCAGACGCTTCGCCGTCCAAGGATAGTAAAATCATTCTTATCCTCATAGTATCTGATTCAAAATCTGGGCCGTAGATTTCCATGTAATTAAAGATTTGCATGATAAAAGACCCCAGTTTTGCAGGGCTTCCATCATATCTCACAGGCAAGGGGGGAATCTTAGCCATTCTGCGTCTCCTGGGAGGTGGGGCCCCTGCTCTGGCAAAAGCCCCAGCAACAGGGGGTGAGTCAGCTCGAGGGGGGGTGAATCAGTGCGTGGGTTTTCTCGGCCCCAGCCCCTCCTGACCTCTTCATCTTCCCCACCTATTTGCCCAAAGTACCTTTGTCCCCAGTAATCAGGTAGATCTCTCTCCTGGGGTCTCCTTTCGGCCCCCGCCTCCAGCGGTCTTTGTTGGGGTCTTCTTCTGGTAACCCCCGCATCCCAGCTGGCCCCTTCCTCTCTTTGTCCTACCGAGGTAGACCACCGGGGGGGAGGTGGATCAGCCGGGCTTGATATCTGCAGTTGACACAATTCTTCTTGAAGCAAGAGTTCGGCGGGTAGTTCTCCCTCAGCAGGGAGTTCTGCCTCCTTTTCTTCTCTGGCTGGCGAAGACATTTGCACCCTCCACAGTAGATGTTGATCTCCTGGAAAGGTGGTTTTGAGACTTCGCTACTTGTCAGCACCTCTCCATTTAATAATCAGGAAAGAAAACCACGAGACTCCATTTGTGGAAAATCAAATGTACTTTTACTAATTAAAAATGGTTAAAGAGCGATTGCATGGCGAAGTCTGGTTAATTAGGCGCGAAAGCAGTTGATATATAGAATAGCCCATTCCACACCCCCTGGCATCATAGGCCTAGTCCAATCATAAGTCCTTCAAGTGTCAGGTGTGAGATAACTTCAAAAGGCATCACGAAGATGGAATGTCAGTGCCGTTAGTCCAGGCGGAAAACCCCCACGCATGCGTAGTCTGTCCATCCAAAGACCTCCAGAACATTCCTCCAGCACAACGAGTAACCCCACCCAAAATACCATGCCCTCCCTCCCCGTTTCAATGGCAGCTGAAGCAATAGCAAAGCAGAAGCTGACAGAAGCTGAATGAATTGAGGCAGAAGTGTTTCATAATTCTTCAATAAACAAAACATTGTCCAATAAAGTAACCCATCTCCCATGATTTGGGGAAAGAGTCTAAAATTTATTCAGGGGATCTTCTTGTACTGGCTCTATATTCTTATCTCATTGTCATCTTGCCATTAGTGCCTTAGCGTATGGCCACTAGCTGGCCTTAATGACATCACAGTCATATGGTTGCCAAAAAGAAAAGAGGACATCCCTCAAACTTCAGGATACAATTTTTAGCCTAACTCCCACCTTTATAGTTGTATAACATAAAAAAAACAACTTTGAGTTACTGTTAAAGTAGAAAAAGATCCTAGCTGCTTACTGTACTTTAATGTTCTTGAGACTCCACAACTATCTCCCCCAAATTAGTGCACTTTAGTTGTACTGCAATTCCAAAAGATGCCAACAAGGAACAATGGGATTTGCCATCATATTTCAAGGAAAAAGTTTACAAAGTCTGTTTAACAATGTAGACTCTATCTCAATGATTCATAACTTGATATCTAAAGATAACTGTTTATGAGGGGGGTAAATGACATTAAAATAGCAGGAATAACCAGTGGTGGGTTGCAAGCGGTATGCCCCGGTACGGGCGAACCGATGCCTGCCTGGAGCACTGGTATGGTACAGTGCTCTGGAGGACCCACCCACCCGACATCCTTACCTGTCTTTAAACTCTTCGGCACTTCTGTGCACGTGCACTGCACGTACAGCACCTGCGCAACGCTCTGCTGAGCAGCTGGAGTGTCACGGAGGCATCGCTGGAAGGTAGGATGCATGCATGCACTGCGAGCATTCATGTGGAGGACGTTGGGCCTTGTTGCAACCGTACCAGTTGCAACAGGATCCGGAACCCACCACTGGGCATAAACTAGTACCTACAGTCAAGGTCACGAGTATTACATGTCTGTTGAAAGGGAGCAGAGCTTTGATTGTTCATTTGCACTTAGTATTCTGATGTCACTGAATCCCCTGAACCTAGAGTCATATGCTGTCCTAAAGAACTTCCAAATCTTTTGCCAAATTGTGAAATGAATGTGACATTAGGAAAAAGTTATTGAATACATGACTGGAGAGTAATCATATTCATGACATTTAATTTAAATTAAACTTGAATGTAAAGAAAATGAAATAAGATTGAATTTTTGTTGTTGCACCATTGACTAGTTTTTAGAGGACAGTTCCCAACATACCTCTCAAAGTCCAGGTGGTGTACCCATGGCCTATGTGAAAGGTTTAAAAATGCTGTGGTTTTGTAGCTAGGAAAGCTGTGTAAATACTTCAGAGTCAGTTCTAAAAATGCTACGGAGCAATGTAGAAACACAAATTTAGGACTTATCTGCAGTCCTTTAAAGCTGCCACATGTTTTCCTGGGATCATCTGGTTGCTTTAACATCTGTAATATAATCCTGAAAAAAAGTGCCTGTTTCAAAATGTTGCAAACAGTCCCATCTGGTCGATATCTTTTGGGAACTGGATCTTAAGTACTATATAATCTACATGAAAACTATTCAATAATGAGATTTTAGAATTCCTATCTCTCATCTTACTTATAACTTATTTGGTTCTTTCATTAATTGAAAAGTGAGTACAGGCCTTGGACAGATACATTTTTTTAAAAATGTTGTAGCAGAATATTTCAACTGATTAATTGAAGATTATATCTTTCCTTCCATTGAGGAAGTTCCAACAAGAGACATTGCAAAGATCATGACAGATCTGTATCTAAAACACACATGACAGAATAATATCGAAGTTCACTCAACACCAATTCAAAATGCTGGGTCTTGCTGGCAAGTGCACAAATGATTCTTGCTGTCTCACCGGGGAAATTCCAATAAAGTTTTGACTTAGGTCGGCCACACCTCCATTTAAGCCTTAAGAAGTCCCACTGCAAGTTGACTCATGGGACATCTAAAGACTGCTTCTCATATGAAGTGTATGATAGCTTGGGGAGCTCCCCCAAATGACTTTCATCTCTAAAAATTCACATGCAAGAAGGTGACCAAGTATGTAATGTATTCTTCTTCAAGCAAGAGTCAGACGTTCAAAGGAAGACATAGAATTTGAGACTGGTTTCTTCTGCATTTCAAGAGCATTTCTGTATTATGAATGATAAAAATACAATGCAAGGTAATCTTTAATTAAATGATACGTGTAGATATTTCAGATTGGACTTAAAATAAATTGTTACTTGTAAGAAATATCTTACTCAAAACCATCCACAAATTTTAAAAAACAATATTGCAATTTTCAGCCAATATCTCATTGCCAAATGTTGCTCATCATCCAGCTCCAATCATATTACTTTGTTCATTTTTATTCATTATATTTGTATTAAAATATTTTCACATCAATAAAATGTCGTTATGATTTACATGATTAAAATAAAAAAAACTAATACATTATTTGTTATAACAACAAGCAGTGTTATAAAATATAAAATCCAGTGGAAGTATAAATATAATTCTCAGAGGTTTCTTTTGCCTGATTTCCGAAAGCCAGGAAGTAGGAAATTCTTCTTTTTCTGTATCCCTCCAACTCTTTCTTTTTTTGAAGCATCCACAGAAAAGGTCCTATTCCTAATAAAGATTTACTTAGAGAATCGTACATTGGATTGGATTACTTTAAAAAATGTGTCCAATTATGAAGACAACAGTAGTTAGGTAACCATCCCCAAAATAAGATTTATGTAGATAGATGTAAATTTGGTACATAACTTATATTCCTAGTTTTATTTGAATACAATATAACATATCATAATATTTTCATTAAAAGCCTGCATCCCATTCAAATCATTTGGTGAAGATATAGTATATAGGTCACCTATGTTTCTGGTGCTGTTATTACAATTTCTTTTTTTTCCTTCTTCCTACAGATTCCTAAATACCCACTGAAAACTAGATGGATGGAAGGAAACTTAGCAAAAGGATGCCAAATGTTTATCCAGAATAAGGAATATTTAGATTTCAAATAGCATTAATCAAATGCCCTTTAATGACATTTTCATTCATAAGCCCTTTTAAAGGAAAATATACAGGCAATCCTTGGTCAGACCAGAATTTCTGTTGTAGGCCAGGCTGTTGTTAAGTGAGTCATGTACGATTTTATCATGATTATTAAGCGAATCACTGTAGTTATTAAATGCATCACATAGTTATTAAGTAGATCCAGCTTTACCCATTGACTTTGCTAATCAGAAACTTGCTGGGAAGATTGCAATTAATCACCTGGACACTGGAACTGTCATAAATGCCAAATGACAAATGACTGGATGCAACTGTGATGATGCTGTAATGGTCCTAAGTTTGAAGATTGGTCATAAGTCATTTTTTTCAGTGTTATTTGTAACTTCAAATGGTGACTAAAGGAATGGTTGAGACTATATGTATGTTGCTTATTGCTCATGTATAATAGTTTCTAAACACTCAGTTGCTATGATGGTGTTATTTTAAGTGCAAGGATATAATTTTCCCGTATAGAAAACCAAATGGTTCCAAATAAAATCTTGTCTTAAAAACCATTAAGGTCATTATAATACCTATGAAGGTTATTAACCAGGGATATCCAGCTCAATAAAAGTTCATTTCATATGCTTTAACGAGGCAGAGGGCCAGTTTATTGATTTGTGTTCATTGTTTTAATCCAGCAGAAAAATTAAAATCCTTTGCATTTGCAAATCTTCCAAGCCTTTGTATGCAAATTATTTTAAGACAAGCTTATATATATGTGCGTGTGTGTGTGTGTGTGTGTGTGTGTGTGTGTGTGTGTGTTGTATTTGTGCTGATAAATAAATAAAGGGAGACTAGTATAGATCTATTTCAAGCTATTTAGCTCTCATCAGCTAGCCATACCCTTACTGGGATTCGAACCTGTGGTGTATTACATCTTAGGCAGACGTCCCAGTAAGGGTATGGCTAGCTGATGAGAGCTAAATAGCTTGAAATAGATCTATACTAGTCTCCCTTTATTTATTTATCAGCACAAATACAACACAAATATAACAAAGGCAACAGTAAAAATATTGGGTTTCTGTCGTGATGGACTCTTGTGACGAGCCGATTGACAGATAATGGAAGCAGTTAGCTTCCTCCCATAATTGGGGCATACCAGGGGTTGTGACACTAAATATATACTTTCTTCCCTGGCTTCAGCTGATAAGGAGGAGGACCTGTGGCTTAATGGCTAAGACCCCTGCCTAAGATGTAATACAGCACAGGTTCGAATCCCAGTAAGGGTATGGCTAGCTGATGAGAGCTAAATAGCTTGAAATAGATCTATACTAGTCTCCCTTTATTTATTTATCAGCATAAATACAACACAAATATAACAAAGGCAACAGTAAAAATATTGGGTTTCTGTCATGATGGACTCTTGTGACGAGCCGATTGACAGATAATGGAAGCAGTTAGCTTCCTCCCATAATTGGGGGCATACCAGGGGTTGTGACACTATATATATGTATGTATGTATGTATGTATGTATGTATGTATGTAACCCCTGGTAAGCCCCAATTATGGGAGGAAGCTAACTGCTTCCATCATCTGTCAATCGGCTCGTTTATTTATCAGCACAAATAAAAAAACATATATATATATATATATATATATATATATATATATATATATATATATATATATATATATATATATATATATATATATATATATATATATATATATATATATATATATATATATATATATATATTTGCTATATTTATGCTGATAAATAAATAAAGGGAGACTAGTATAGATCTATTTCAAGCTATTTAGCTCTCATCAGCTAGCCATACCCAAGTTGGGAATCGAACCTGTGCTCTATTGCCTCCCAGGCAGGGAGTTAACCATTTGAGCTACATAGAACGACTCCTTATCAGCCAGCCAGGGTGGGAGGTATATACTTAAAGTCACAACCCCTGGTATGCCCAAGTATGGGAGGAAGGTCACACTTCCACTCTCTGTCATTAGGCTCGTCACAAGAGACCATACAGACAGAAACCCAATATTTTTTACTGTTGCCTTTTTGTTATATTTGCTATATTTATGCTGATAAATAAATAAAGGGAGACTAGTATAGATCTATTTCAAGCTATTTAGCTCTCATCAGCTAGCCATACCCAGAGAGTGTAAAGAGAGAGAGTGGAAGTGTGACAGAGAGTGGAAGTGTGACCTTCCTCCCATACTTGGGCATACCAGGGGTTGTGACTTTAAGTATATACCTCCCATCCTGGCTGGCTGATAAGGAGTCGTTCTATGTAGCTCAAATGGTTAACTCCCTGCCTGGGAGGCAATAGAGCACAGGTTCGATTCCCAACTTGGGTATGGCTAGCTGATGAGAGCTAAATAGCTTGAAATAGATCTATACTAGTCTCCCTTTATTTATTTATCAGCATAAATATAGCAAATATAACAAAAAGGCAACAGTAAAAAATATTGGGTTTCTGTCTGTATGGTCTCTTGTGACGAGCCTAATGACAGAGAGTGGAAGTGTGACCTTCCTCCCATACTTGGGCATACCAGGGGTTGTGACTTTAAGTATATATATATTTATATATATATAAATCATTCTCTCAGGAAATTCCTCCTTACTTTGAGGTTGGCTCTCCCTCTGACACGCTTCCACCCATTGCTTCTTATCCTGCCCTCAAGTGTTATGTAGAGTGAATTCATACCCTCTCCCCTGTGACACCTTTCAAGTATTTGAAGACTGCTGTCATATTTCTCCTAAGCCTTCTCCTCATTAGGCTAAACATATCTAGTTCCTATTAGCCGTTCATCATACAATTTAGCCTCCAAAACCCTTATCATCTTTGTCGCTCTTCTCTGCACTCTTACTAGGCCCCAAGAATCTTTTTTTGTATTGTGGTGACCAGAATGGGCACAGTATTCCAAATGTGACTTGACTAATATAATATAGAGCAATACTACCATTTCCCATGTTGATCCTATCCCTCTGTTGATGCAGTCTAGAACTACATTGGCCTTTTTGGCAGCTGCAGCATACTGCTGGCTCATGCTTAAACAGTGGTCCACCAGGACATCTAAATCCCCCTCATAGGCACTACTGTTGAGCCAGTAGTGCCTCTTCTGTACCTGTGCATCTGGTTTTTCTGGCCTAAGAAGCAGGCCTTGCTTTTCTCACCACTGAACTACATCTTGTTGGATACACTAAGCAAAATTTAGCTCTTACATGGTTATCAGTGCACTTCAGCCTCCATTCAAACAATTGCCTGCAAACAATAATTTTATACCGACAAGAGTTACTGTGCATTTCATCAGCTACTCAAGACTGTCAGATCCATAGCGTCTCCAGAGTTTTACTGAAACGTTCAGGTGAACATATATGGGATTAAATTGGGAAACTGACATGCAGAGAGTACTTGTCTTCAAGGTTCTGTAAAAGAAATATTATGTATATCAATTTCCAGGTAGGACTAAAACAATAATAATCGAACCTTCTACATGTTTAATTTTTAAAAAATCAGAAAGAACCCGGTAGCACTTTTTCCAATTAAAATATATATATTAAAAGACATAAGCTTATTAATCCAAAATGGACCTATTAGACTCCTTTACACCTTTTCTTTGGGGAACATGCAGGTTATTTTAAAGTTTCTGTGCTCACATTAATTTTTGTCCAAGTGAAATTAATGAAGTCACTAACATTACTATTATGGAGATTCCATCCCTAAATAAGTGACTGTTCTATCTGATCATGCAGTGGGAATATATTCACTCAGAAAAGTTATTTCCAGAAGAATATGACATATCTATGAACTTACTGATGATCCTATGGTGATTCAATATAGCCTTTGTACATCTTTTAAACATCTTAATTCAGTTAAGCACAAATAAATCTGCTAGGATTAAATAGATTTAACACAGATTGTTTTTCATTATTCCACCATTCAAGTAGCAATATTGTATATGGTTAGGAATTAAATTTATTTTACAAGTGGGGAAAAAACAATATTGTTTTTTTTTAAATCAAGATTTTTTAAAAATCAAGATTTTTTTGTAAAGACAAATTTATTTTTCTATTAAACATGTATATTATTTCATATCCTGTGAAAATAACCTACCTTTTTTGTGATTCAGATGATCAAAGCAGAAGAGATGAGTTGGCTTACCTCCAGAGAAAGGAGCTGCAGCTGAATTTGCCCCACCCAGAGCATTCCATTTCAAGACATAATGTGGGCATGAGCAGCATTCTTATTAAATTCACATCCACTCCTATCAATTGGCATAACAGTTACACATAATGCTTTTGCCATTGCACTGAACTTCTGTTCTCTAATATAGGGACGCCACTGGAAAGCAACCCCACTCAGACACTTTCGAAGCAGGCTTAGAATTATGCAGCTTCTTTCAATTTCTATTTAAAGATTACTTGAAAGCTAAAGAAAAATTATATGGGACGTAAATGACTTTCAAAGCAATAAAACATGTTAATAATTTGGGAATGGATAACTAACATTAGATCCTTTCACATTTCTTTAAATGGGAATAGTTGAATGAGTTACTTTTCTTCTGGAGCAAATACAGGATTCCTTAAGTAGCATTTAGAAACTAAAATGGGAGGAAACCAACTCAGCAAATATAATAAACTACCAAATTGTAGCAAGCTTCAATCCTGGCTAAGAGAGAATAAATTTGGCATTAAACAAAATGCAATCATTTTTTAACTGTAGTTAAGGCAAAAACTTAAAACACCCTTTGTAGAGATAAATATTTACATTTATTCAACAAACTCCCACTGTAGTTAATGTGACAACTGGGCATACTTGGTCATCATTGAGTTATTCAGTTGGTGAAGTCTCTCTCTCTCTCTCTCTCTCTCTCTCTCTCTCTCTCTCTCTCTCTCTCTCTCTCTCTCTCTCTCTCTCTCTCTCTCTCTCTCTCTCTCTCTCTCTCTCTCTCTCTCTCTCTCTCTCTCTCTCTCTCTCTCTCACACACACACACACACACACACACACACACACACACACACACACACAGCTTCTGCAATATTGGCTTCAACTTCCTTTCTCTTGTTTTCACTAGACAGCCATCAGTGTTCTGTACTGTTGACAGAAATCCAGGACAAAAAAATATTTCAAAAGAAAGAAAATATTTCCTTGGCAACAAATTCATTAGAGGTTTCTACAGCTTTCCAATTTTGAAACTTCATTTCATAAAGTTAAACATTAATTATTGCTTAGTCTACTGAACTTGCAGCAGGAACCCCACCCAGTGTTCGAATACAGCCAGGGATTGTCCCTGATACCTGTTCACCATATCATCAGGAACTCCACCCATATAAATGAGCACAAAAAAAGTCTTGTAGTTGCTGAAGTTATGCTGGGATATGAACTCAGCTACAATTCACAAGGTGCAACAAATTTCAGAGAAAGGGCAGAGAAAGGAATGAGTAAGAAGAGAAGAGCATTTAATCTAATTATCATTCTCAGCTGACCACAGAAATGCCTTTGTATAGCAGTTCTAGCTTGATTTAACATTTCCAATCAAATTCAAGGTATATCAGAACATTTTAAAGCAATACAAAATAAAAATACCTCAGTACACACTTCTTTAAAGAGTTATAACTTGAATTATATAATAATTTCACCGACATGAATATATTATCCAATATACAGGTAGTCCTCGACTTACAACAGTTTATTTAGTGACTATTCAAAGTTACAACAACACTGAAAAAAGTGACTTATGGCCATTTTTCACACTGACGACCACTGCAGCATCTCTATGGTCATTTGTTCAAAATTCAGTTGCTTAGCAACTAGTTCACATTTATGACCATTGCGCTGTTCTGGAGTTATGTGATCAGCATTTGTGACAAGAAAAATCAATGGGGAAGCCAGATTCACTTAAGCAGATTAACCAGATTCATCATGTTAGGAACTTAACAACTGCAATGATTCACTTAACAACTATGCAAGAAAGGTCGTAAAATGGGGCAAGCTCACTTAACAAATGTTTCGCTTAGCAACATAAACGTTGGGCTCAATCATGGTCATAACTTGAGGACTACCTGTATATTGTATTTTGGATTTTTTTAAAGACTTAACTTGCCTCCAAAATATTTAAAAATAAACACAACGAAGCTTTAATTTTTAATATTAATATTATAGTGGAGAATGTGGTCAAATAGTATGACAAGAATGGCAGCTAAGTAATCTTGTAAGTATTCCCTGTAATAAGGTTTAAAGGCAGCTCAATGTCAGAGTACTCTGGGGTCCATTACTATAAAAAGGCATTCACATGGAAGTAGGACAGCTGAAGATTACATTACTAGGACAGAAAGTTTCAAGCAACAGAAGGAAAAGTTAAATTAGAGTTGAATATTACAAGTAGGAAAGACTAAATTGAAAAAATAAAGGTTCATTTGATTCTGCAAGGCTTACTGGAGCAACATTCCACAACTAGGATGCCATGATAAAGGGGAGAAAATACACCTTTTCCTTAGATACCTGCTACCAGAGGTGTCAACGGGGTGTGATTTAAAAAAATCAAGATAGCGGCTAGAACACTGCAAACAAAGCTCCACCCATCTTTTATATATGAATCATATTTGTTACACACATGAAAAACAGAGCTTTGATCATGTCTTGAATTTTTTTTTAACCTGCAGATACTCTTGCCTGTTACTAAAGGTTTCAGGAATACACCTGGAGGATGGACTCTGATATAATATTAAGGACATGTTTAGATGAATATAAGTTGTTCGTTATTATTGCTCTCTTCCTGCATTCTCTTTGCCCTCCTCCACAAAGACTGAAAGGGCACCTTTGGTTCTACCATGTATAAACACTCACAGAGTCGCGCCCAGCCACCCTGTTTAGGATAGCCCACTCCCTCTTCAAAGGGAGGGATGCGGACGAGCCTTTACAGGGTAGAGCTGAGAAATTTGTTCAGTTTCTGTCGGATAAAATCGCTCAGATTCGGACGGACCTGGACTCCACTTGGACGGTACCAGCCGAGATGCCGGGGGAAGGTCTTGATCGGATCTTATGGAGCGAGTTTCAACTTGTCGCTCCTGAGGAAGTGGACAAGGCCATGGGAGCGTGTCCCTCCTGGCTGGTCTCGACCAGCAGGGAGATGAAAGGTGGCTGGCTCCAGAGGATTGTTAACACCTCTCTTCACGAGGGATCTTTCCCGCACCCCCTAAAGGATGCGGTGGTGAGACCCCACCTTAAGAAACCTTCCCTGGATCCAGCCATCTTGAACAACTATCGCCCAGTTTCCAACCTCCCATTCGTCGGGAAGGTTGTTGAGAAGGTGGTGGCCTTTCAACTCTGGCGGACCCTGGATGAAACAGATTATCTGGATTCCTTTCAGTTGGGTTTCAGGGCTGGTTATGGCACTGAAACTGCTTTGGTCGCACTGATCCATGATCTCTGGCGGGCCAGAGGTAGAGGACATTCCTCTATCCTTGTGCTTCTTGACCTCTCAGCGGCCTTCGATACCATCGACCATGGTATCCTTCTGCGACGGTTATGGGAGGTGAGAGTGGGAGGCACTGTCTTACGGTGGTTCTCCTCCTACCTCTCGGACAGGTCGCAGTCGGTGTTGGTTGGGGGACAGAGATCGACCCCTAGGCCCCTCAAATATGGGGTGCCACAGGGTTCGGTCCTGTCCCCCCTCCTATTTAATATCTACATGAAGCCGCTGGGTGAGATCATACGCCGGCACAGGATCAAATATCATCAATATGCGGACGATACTCAGTTGTATCTGTCCGCCCCGTGCCAACTCAGCGAAGCTGTGGAAGTGATGTGCCAGTGCCTGGAGGCTGTCAGGGTCTGGATGGGAGCGAACAAGCTTGCACTCAATCCAGACAAGACCGAGTGGCTATTGATGCTGCTCCCAAGAATAGTCCAGACATTCCACCTCTTAGCCTGGGGGGTGAAATTATACACCCCTCAGAGAGGGCCCGCAATTTGGGTGTCCTCTTGGACCCGCAGCTGATGTTAGAACACCATCTGTCAGCTGTGACGAGGGGGGCTTTTGCCCAGGTTCGCCTGGTGCACCCTACCTGGACCGGGAGGCACTTCGAATGGTCACTCACGCCCTCGTCACCTCAAGACTGGATTACTGTAACGCGCTCTACATGGGGCTGCCCCTGAAGAGTGTTCAAAGACTACAGTTGGTCCAGAATGCAGCCGCGTGAGCGATATTGGGTGTACCTAGATACACCCATGTTCAGTGACGTGCGGTGATGGTTAGCGTTGGTGAGGCAAGACCGCAGCAGCGGTGAGAAGCAATGTCCCCAGCACTGTGTCCGACAGGCGTCTCGCATTTATGGCGGACATAAACGCGAGATGCCTGTCGGACACAGTGGCGGGGGTGTTGCTTCTCACCGCCGTCACGCTCCACCGCCTTGTGCCCCACCTCCTCCGATGAACAATCCTGCTGCCTCGGCCTGCAGCCAGCCCACCCACCCCTCGCCCGACCTGTTCCCTGCCTGGACTCACCGCTCTTCTCCTCCTCCTCCCCCTCGTCCTCGCTTGGTGCTGGGCTGGCTGCAGGCCGGGGCATCAGGATTGTTTGTCGGAGGAGGCAAGGGCAAGGCGGTGGAACGCGACGGTGGCGAGAAGCATCTCAGATGGAGCCAGGACACCCGGAAGACAAGCCGGCACTTCGGCATGCCTTTAAGTGCCGGCTTGTCTTCCGGGTGTCCTGGCTCCATCTGAGATGCTTCTCGCCGCCGTCGCGTTCCACCACCTTGCCCCCGCCCCCGCCTCCAGTCACAATCCTGCAGCCAGCCCGCCCGACCTGCTCCCTGCCTGGACTCATTTTCATTTTTTTAGTCATTTATTTGACATTTATAGGCCGCCCTTTTCCCTGAGGGGACTCAGGGCGGCTTACAATTTGTAGGAAGGGAGTGCAAGACAAAACACAAAAAGAAAATGTGGAATATAATAAAATAAAAACACTAAAACACAACATTCATTCAACATTCGGGTGGGGCGAGATTAGGGTCTTATCCCCAGGCCTGACGGGATAGCCAGATCTTGAGGGCTGTGCGGAAGGTCTGGACGGTGGTGAGGGTACGAATCTCCACGGGGAGATCGTTCCAAAGCATCGGAGCTGCTACTGAGAAGGCTCTCCTCCGCGTAGTCGCCAGTCGGCACTGACTGGCAGATGGAATTCGGAGGAGGCCTACTCTATGCGATCTGATGGGACGAAGGGAGGTAATCGGCAGAAGGCGGTCTCTCAAATAGTCAGATCCACTACCATGGAGGGCTTTATGAATGGTAAGTAGCACCTTGAAGCGCACCCGGAGATCAACAGGTAGCCAGCGCAGCTCACGGAGGATCGGTGTTATGTGGGCGAACCGAGGTGCGCCCACGATCACTCGCGCGGCCGCATTCTGGACTAGCTGAAGTCGCCGGATGCTCTTCAAGGGCAGCCCCATGTAGAGCACATTGCAGTATTCCAGCCTAGAGATCACAAGGGCTCGAGTGACTGTTGTGAGGGCCTCCCGATTCAGGTAGGCGTACCAGGCGAACCTGGGCAAATGCCCCCCTGGTCACAGCTGACAAATGATGGTCAAAAGTCAGCTGTGGGTCCAGGAGGACTCCCAAGTTGCGGACCCTATCTGAGGGGTGTAAATTTTGACCTCCCAGCCTGAGTGATGGAACGCTGGCCAAATTGTTGGGAGGGAAACACAACAGCCACTCGGTCTTGTCTGGGTTGAGTACCAGTTTGTTAGCGCTCATCCAGTTCTTAACGGCCTCAAGACCCCGGTTCATCACGTCCACCGCTTCATTGAGTTGGCACGGGGCGGACAGATACAACTGTGTATCGTCCGCGTATTGATGGTATTTTATCCCGTGCCTCCGAATGATCTCGCCCAGCGGTTTCATGTATATGTTAAATAGTAGGGGGGATAAGACCGAGCCCCGCGGCACCCCATAAGTAAGGGGCCTCGGGGACGATCTCTGCCCCCCCACCAACACCGACTGCGACCTGTCTGAGAGGTAGGAGGAGAACCACTGCAAAACAGTGCCTCCCACTCCCACCTCCCGCAGTCGTCGCAGAAGGATACCATGGTCAATGGTATCGAAAGCCGCTGAGAGGTCAAGGAGAACCAGGATGGACGCATGGCCTCCATCTCTGGCTCTCCAGAGATCGTCGGTCAATGCGACCAAAGCGGTTTCTGTGCTGTAACCGGGCCTGAAGCCGGACTGGAAGGGGTCAAGGTAACTAGCTTCCTCCAAGGTACGCTGGAGCTGGAAGGCCACCACCTTCTCAACAACCTTCCCAACGAAGGGAAGGTTGGAGACTGGACGGTAGTTATTAAGAACGGCTGGATCCAAGGATGGTTTCTTCAGGAGGGGTCTCACCACCGCCGCTTTAAGTGCGGCGGGGAAGTGCCCCTCCCGAAGGGAGGCGGTAATGACCGCCTGGATCCAGCCTCGTGTCACCTCACTGCTGTTGGCAACCAGCCAGGAGGGACACGGGTCCAGTATACAGATGGAGGCACTCACAGCTCGCATAGCCTTGTCCACATCCCCAGAGGCAACATCCTGAAACTCAACCCAGAGATGGTCTGCCAAGTTATCCCCTTGTGTCTCGGCTGGATCTGCAGGGGTGGAGTCCAAGTCCGACCGAAACCGAGCAACTTTGTCCGCCAAGAACTGGACATACTCCTCAGCCTTACCCTGTAGGGGGTCCCCTGCCTCCCTCCTATTTAGGAGGGAGCGGGTTATCCTAAACCGGGCGGCTGGGCGGGACTCGGCGGACGCAACCAAGGTGGCAATATGTGTTCTTTTAGTTGTCCTTAATGCCCTGATATATTCCTTGGTGCATGCTGTCAAAAGTGCTCGGTTCGATTCGGACCTATCGGACCTCCACAAGTGCTCTAGGCGTCTCCTCCGGCACTTCATCTCCCGGAGCTCCTCGGTGAACCAAGGAGTCCTCCGGGATACGCCGACCCAGAGGGGCCGTAGTGGCGCAATCCGGTCAAGAGACTCTGATGCTGCCGAGTGCCAGGCAGCAACCAGAGTCTCCGCCGAACTGTGGGCGAGAGTATCAGGAATAACCCCAAGCTCCGTCTGGAACCTCAAGGGGTCCATAAGTCGCTTGGGGCGGAACCACCTGGTCGGTTCCTCCTCCCTACGGTGGGGGTTTGGCCTCCGGAAGTCTAGCCTCAGTAGGCAGTGGTCTGACCACGACAGGGGTATGATCTCATTACCCCTCAGACCAAGATCACAAGTCCACTGCTCCGAGAGGATTACGAGGTCGAGTATGTGACCCGCTGAGTGGGTTGGGCCTCGAATTACCTGGGTCAAGCCCATGGCTGTCATGGAAGCCATGAACTCCTGCGCTCCATCAGAGTGTTCACCGAGCGAAGGCAAATTGAAGTCCCCCAGAACCATGAGCCTAGGGAACTCAATTGCTAGCTCGGCTACCGACTCGAGGAGCGAGGGGAGGGCTGCTGCAACGCAGTTGGGAGGCAGGTACGTTAGCAGCAGACCCACTTGACCCTTGAGGTCCAACTTCACCAGAAGGGACTCACACCCGACAAGCTCCGGAGCAGGGATCCTACGAGGTGCTAAAGACTCCCGGATAACAATAGCCACACCGCCACCCCTTCCCTGGGCTCTCGGCTGATGAAGCACCTGAAATCCGTCTGGGCACATCTCTACGAGGGGGACTCCTCCCTCCGTGCCCAGCCATGTCTCAGTAATACATGCCAGGTCTGCCCCCTCGTCTAAAATTAAGTCCCAGACGAGGGGAGCCTTGTGCACAACAGACCTGGCATTTAGCGACAGCAGCCTGAGACCAGGGTCCCGATTACTCACGCCATCTGACCTTGGAGTGGGACTCGTAGGGCCGGAAGGAGGGATCTCTGTGATGTAGCGAGCCCTCCTTCCCCGGTAATGGCCAGCCCTAAAATCCCCGCCATATCTGCCTCTCCCTGTTATGACCGCAATGCTCCGACCCTCTCCCATGGCCGTAGTCCCCCCAACCACCCCGGTGACCCCCGCATACCCCGGCAGGTCCTCCGAATCAGTCATACCCAGGCACTCACTCAAACAGTCCTCATGTAGTAATTAAAAACACAAATTACAGCAATAATAATAGTAAAAGTGAGGTCATTCACACTGTCACAGACAATCCCATACACTCAACATACCAAATTAAAAATTGCGCAGGCTCACAAAGTCCGTACTAGGCTTATATAAGTCCAAAGGTGTCTTCCGCCCTCTCCTAGGGGAGGGCCACACCTTGAGGGGGGCTCTTCTGAAGAGTTCAATATAGTCCAAGGAGGGGAGGGGCTGGGAGATAGAGTGGGTTCAAATGTCAACTGCAGCAGTGAGAGCCGGGAAGTTAACCATGATGGAAAAAGCCTGATGGGTGGGTTCATTCCAATAACCTCCCTTAGTGTCATTTCCAAGAATCGAAAGAGGGAGGAAAGAAAACTTGTCTTCGATGGAAGAGGAGGGGGGGGCGTTCCATTCAACGGTCGAGCTCAGCGTTCTTAAGGGCCCCAACACGTCAGAAAGTCAAATCCAGAGGTGGGCGATGTCTATAACCAATAATATTGGTGATGTTAATGGCCAGCAATGTCGGCGTCCGTCGGGGCTGGCAGCTCGGAGAATTGGAGTTTTACCGATCCGCTGCCAGCTCTAAGTCACAGGACATCCGTATCGCTTCCCCACTCCCTCGACTCGGTCCCTGGGGCCAATTTCCCCTCTCACCAGCTCTCCTTTTGTTTTTTCAGTCTCCGCAGTCTCCGCAAGTTTTTTCGTTCAAGCCGCGATGTTAGGTGGCGTTAGGCGGCATTCGCGGCCAGCAATGTCGGCGGTCAGCAATAATGACGTCTCTCGGCGTCCGCGTTGCTTCCCAACTCCCCCGACTCGGTCCTAGGGGCCAATTTCCCCTCTCACCAGCGTTTCTTTTAGTTGTTCAGTCTCCGCCGTCTCCGCAGGTTTTTTTCCGTTCTGCAATGTTAGACGGCGTTAGGCGGCGTCCGCGGCCAGCAATGTCGGCGGCCACCTATAACGGCGTCTCTCGGCGTTTTTTTTCGGGGCTCGGCGTCTTTCCGAGCTGGCAACTCGGAGAGGTCAAATTTTCCGATCCGCTGCCAGCTCTAGGACCGCTAGGTGTTCAGACAGCCTCACCTCCCTTGGGCCAGCTCCAAAACGCCAAATTCCTCCTCTCTGCAAGATTTTGTTTCAGTACAGAAGCCGAGCGGCAAACCCGGCAGCCATCTTTCTTGCCCATGCGCACTTCCCCGCTCTCCTCCTCCCCGCTCGGTGCTGGGCTTTAAAGGGGTCTCCCCTCCCCAGCCAGCCAGCCCACCCAGCCAATTCCTCCCCCCACCACCACTGTGTCCAACAGGCCAGGTGTCTCGTGTTTATGGCGGACATGAATGCGAGACGCCTGACCTGTTGAAACACAGCAGCGAGAACGTCCCTGCCGCTTCCGTGCTCCGCCGCCTTGCCCCCCTGCCTCCTCCGACCCCACCGCTGTGAAGAAAGAAAAAAACCACACACACAAACCTCACAATAAAAAATTAATTTTTTTATTAAATTACAAATTACAAATTAAATTACAATAAATTTGAATCCCCCCCTCCCTCCATCCAATCCACCTTTTCCAGCTGTGGAAACTCTCTCAACTCTCCTCTTGTCCGCCCAACGTAAGCGTGCTAACGTAAGCTCATAAGGAATGATTTGCTGCTCCCCGATCAGGAGGTGGGAGAATCAGTGCCTCTTTTGCATATGAAAGTATCCGCTTGTTAACTCCGCCTTAACTTTTAAAAGGCGAACAATTCCTTAGGCAAAAGAGGCTCCAAGTTCTCTGGCCTCCTCCCATAGTTAACACTGAGAGCAGACACCAAGCCACTGTGACTTTGAATCTGGTAGCAACTACCCTGGCTTTAATTATTTTAAAAAAATTATTTAAAATTCTTCCTTTCCCTCAGAAGACTGGTGAGGCCCCGCCTCCCCTGCCTCTAGTGACTGCACGTCCCTGCCCATGTTACACCTATCCTCGCGAGCTGCACTGGCTCCCCATTGGTCTCCGGACACGCTTCAAGGTGCTAGTTGTTACTTTTAAAGCCCTACATGGTTTAGGACCTGGCTACCTGAGAGACCGCCTGCTACCATTTACCTCCCAACGACCAATAAGATCACACAGGTTGGGCCTTCTTCGGGTACCGTCGACCGGACAATGCCGGCTGGCGGCCCCTCGGGGGAGGGCCTGCTCTGTAGCTGCACTGGCCCTATGGAACAAACTACCCGTAGAGATCCGGACCCTCACCACTCTCCCGGCCTTCCGTAAAGCCACCAAGACCTGGCTGTTCCGGCAGGCCTGGGGCTGTTGATTAATATCCAGCCCCTCTTGGACAGAATGGATGTTGTGTTAATTTTAATATTGTATTTCTTATTTTAAAATATTTTAAAATGCCTTTATCTTGCCTGTGAGCTGCCCAGAGTCCCAATGGGAGTGGGCGGCATACAAATTTCATTAAACTAAACTAAACAGAGTGTTTGTCTTTTTACTTCTGTGAGAAAAATAAGCCCTTTGTCTAAATTCATTCTAAGTTTCAAAGTACTGCCAGAGGTTTCTATGGAAATATTCAATATACATACCACTCCCTTATTCTAAATCAAGTTAGGCAAGGTTTCTCCAAGATGGGTTTATCAGCAAGCTTGCCCTGCAGTTGTTTATTTGGCTCACATTATCTGGCTAATGTGAAGACACTGATGGACCCCCTGTAATTTGCAGGAGCAAATTACAAACATATTTTCCCCCTGGCTTTGCAAGTAGCCTCAGTCTGAACACAAGTTGGAGCAGCTAGTTTAAATCAGCTAATTTAAACCAAATGAATAGCACAAGTTTCCAAAGTTATGGTCTGCCTAGCCAGAAATCACAAAACTGATTTTCAGAGATTGCCCATGCAGGTACCTGATCAGAAAGACAAAGCAATGCTTATTAAACCTATTTTTTTTTATTATTATATTAAACCTATAGAGCCAAGGTGGCGCAGTGGTTAAAATGCAGCACTGCAGGCTACTGCTAGATCAGCAGTTCAGCGGTTCAAATCTCACCGGCTCAGGGTTGACTCAGCCTTCCATCCTTCCGAGGTGGGTAAAATGAGGACCCAGATTGTTGGGGGCAATATGCTGACTCTCTGTAAACCGCTTAGAGAGGCCTGAAAGGCCTATGAAGCGGTATATAAGTCTACTGCTATTGCTATTGCTATTGCTATTTTTATATATAATAATTTTTTATTTTTGAATAAACACAGACAAAACACAAAAAACACCACAAAACCATCTTCCATTACAAATTGTAGAAAGTGTGTCAATTGGTTACAAAAAACTTTTGTGCATCCCTTCCATATATATATATTCAGAACTTGTAAAGTTTAATAGATCATATTCTATACAGAGAAATCATATATATTATAAATCCTTAACAATATGTGCCGGGAACGCTAGGTACCGTTCCGGTACGGTGCTCCGGAGGGCCCACCCACCCATCTGCACTCCTTACCAGTATCTGAAGTTTTCAGGGCTTCCACGCACGGAGCATACGCTGCCTGTGTGAGGCTCTGCCAAACAGCTGGAGCATTCTGGAGGCGTTGTGGAGCATTGTGGGCGGTAAGTATACATGTGTGTGCTGCAGGAGTATGCACGTGCACTGTGCGCATTCATGTGACGGACGTCCAGCCCCATTGCAACCGATCCGGAACCCACCAGTGATCCATAACCTTCATTAAAGAAGCCTTCATCACGCGGTGAACTGATTTTGGAATGATGATGATGATGATCTGCACAGTAAAATAGGAAGATTTTTTTTTTGCTAGATTTGAATTTAATTGGAAGATTAAAGTATTTGCATGTAGAAAATTAACAAAATTAACAAACTCATAGTACTATTTTAGTGCTCTTTCCCTTTTCTTTTGTTTAATAAGTTTGTACATAATTATAATCTTCAAAAGTTTATCAGTCAAGTCAAAAGTTTATCTAATGTTTAAATAGATGCTTTGAAGATTTATGATACTATAGACACAACTTTGTTGCTATTTACAATTGCTGATAAAGTTTGTAGCTAAGTGCTGGGGATTTCTGTCCAGAGGCATTTCAGTGTATACAGTCAGATAGGGGATCCTGTTTGCTCATCTGATTCATCATCCTCATAAGCTTTGCATTTAACCATGACATATTCCAGACCCACATCAAATCCTTTACAAACACTTAAGTCCAAGCACATTTTTTTAAGTTAAGTGGTTTTTCCCCCCTGTTGGCCTCTGCTTTTAAAATCTTTGGAAATCTGAAGATTCATTTAATCCATTCCTAGTAGCCGTTCTGCAGTTATCTTGTCCTTCATGAGCAGTAAATTTGAGGGGGTTCACGGAGAAATTAAAAATGATTTTTCCATCAATATAAATTTATGGCATTTACTATCAGAGGATTTAAGAATGGCTGTAATTAGAAGCTGTTTTCTGAGCACCATTCCCACGATAATGAAATGAATCTCCGCTCAGAAGCAGTTAGCCACGGAACATAGTGCTTGTTGGAAAACAACAGCAGGAAAAGAAAACTTGTCTTCAAAGCGTCCTTGAGCATTTTCTAGAGCCAACAGATCCTATCTGGGTGATTCCTCAGGCACAAATTGCATCTCATCTTTTCTCCCAGCATTCTGTCGTCACACATCCCACAGCTTTCACAGTCGTTTGTTTCAAGGACTGCCAAGTGCTGTGCATTACTGAGTGGAGTGTAATTCAGTCTTGACAATCCATACTTTCCCTGGTGGGATTGGTATTTATTTATCAACACAGAGAAGTCAAAGTGCCTTCTTTGGATAAACAGAGAGACAGTGATTGCTTGCATGTATGGGGATGAAGGTCAGCTGAGGAAGAAATTACAGGAAAAGCAAATAAATTATTTCATCCAGTGGGCTCCAAACCAGAGAAACACAGTTACTATTTCTAAAAGAAGAACTGAAGGAAAGTCCAACATTAACTCTGTTGGGATGTTATCAGTTTTCTTACAGAAAATTCTTTTTTTAGGCTGTTTTCTACTGTATTAGAGTATTATTATTACTGTATATTTCTAATGTATTAGAATATGAAAGGGTGAATTGAACTGAACAATCAGCAAACTAATTCTTACAACTGCATCTTTGGCATATCTGGAAGAGAGTAATGAATTGCCTTTAAGAAACACAAGCTGGAACCGTAGGCGTTAAAAATGTACTATTATGAATAGTGAAATATATATTACCTCTTATATTTTTTCAATTAATGGCCCTGTGAAAATATTTCACAATTGTCAATGAAACAGCAAGCATGAAACAACTACCCTGAAACAACAAGCATGTCCATAAAAAGCATATACCGGTATATGAGTACAGATACTATCCTAGCAGAATTCAACTGCCTTCTACAGAAATGAAATTCTATGGGCATGTAATTTGCTCATGCAGGAGCTTTTGTTTGATGACTCAGTGTAGGACAATTGGAGATGAAACACCCATTGTACCTGAGAGACCGCCTCCTGCCAATTACCTCCCATAGACCGATCAGATTGCACAGACTAGGCCTCCTCCGGATCCCATCTGCCAGCCAATGTTGGCTGGCGACTCCCCAGGGGAGAGCCTTCTCTGTTGCAGCTCCAGCCCTCTGGAACGAGCTCCCTGTGGAGATCCGGACCCTTACTAATCTCCCGGCCTTCCGCAAAGCCATGAAGATCTGGCTGCTCCGGCAGGCTGGGGGGCTGTTGAAATAGTCAGCCCCACGGGAACTATGAATGTTGTGTATTTTAAATTGTTGTTTGTCTATTTGTCTATTTATCTCCTTCCTTTGTTTATTGTAAGCCGCCCGGAGTCCTTTGGGAGTGGGCGGCATACAAGACCAATAAATTCAAATTCAAATCCCAGAATCTGTATCTTTTTTAAAAAAAATGTATTTATTTAATAAAGGAGAACAAAGAGGAAAAAAATGAAAGGGAAAGGAAAGAGGAAAAGGAAATGAAGTAATACAATATGTAAGGACTGCTTATGCATGTGTGTATGTATAATATAATTATTATCAGCTTGAACCAATCCAATGCAGGATAAATGAATTTTCCCTAAAGGTTCTGACTGACATCATCCATCAACCTGGTCCAAGCGCAGGTTGATAAAGAGATGTTTTCCAGCTTCCCAGTCTACGGCTGAATTTGGTCTGTTGCTCTGTTGCTTTCAATATGTTGTTTTTGGTTGATTATTACTTAGAACTATAGAGTCACAGACTTGGGAAGATAGCAATAGCAATAGCAGTTAGACTTATATACCACTTCATAGGGCTTTCAGCCCTCTCTAAGCGGTTTACAGAGTCAGCATATTGCCCCCAACAACAATCTGGGTTCTCATTTTACCCACCTCGGAAGGATGGAAGGCTGAGTCAACCCTGAGCCAGTGAGATTTGAACAGCCGAACTGCAGAACTGCAGTCAGCTGAAGTAGCCTGCAGTGCTGCATTTAACCACTGCGCCACCTCGGCTCAGTGACTAAAGGTCATCTCATTCAACCATCTGCCTATACAGGAAATCCTCTACTATTCATTTGTTAATTGTATGTGTATTTGAGTATCTCTCTGCATGTGTGACTTACTTTTGCTTTGAAAATGTCTTTGAGAGCAAATTTTGGGAAGGCAGAATAAGGAATAACTCAGTGCTTTGCAACAGAAGATTCAGTGATGGATATCGCCACCGGTGGAATAAAATCTCAGCTGATATAAGTGGGGGGGAAATCTCTATTTATATACTTTGAGATCCCTAAAAGTACACATCTTGACATAGGTTCTCAACAAAAACATTTCCTATGGCTTCTGTATACACAGATTCTGAGATGCTGCCCCTCATCATTTTTCATTATTCTTTATTGATGTCTTGCAAGTATTGGATTTGGATTTATTACATTTATATGCCGCCCTTTTCCCCGAAGGGGACTCAGGGCGGCTCACAATTCAGTCAGGGAAGGGGGTACAGACAGGGGATAAAAAGACGAACATAACAATACACAATTAAAACACACAACAACCATACCATTTGAGGAGGGGGGCAAAGGCTCTTTAGCCCCAGGCCTGTCGGAACAGCCAGGTTTTAAAGGCTTTGCGGAAGGCCTGGAGGGTGGTAAAGGTTCGAGTCTCCACGGGGAGCTCGTTCCAGAGGGTCGGAGCAGCCACAGAGAAGGCTCTCCTCCGGGTAGTCACCAGTCGGCATTGGCCGGCGGATGGAATTCGGAGGAGGCCTAATCTGTGGGATCTGATCAGTCTATTGGAGGTAATTGGCAGCAGGCGGTCTCTCAAGTACCCAGGTCCAACACCATGTAGGGCTTTATAAGTGACGACTAGCACCTTGAAGCGTATCCGAAGACCAAAAGGCAGCCAGTGCAGCTAGGATAGGTGTTACGTGGGTGAACCGAGTGCACCCACGATCGCTCACGCGGCTGCATTCTGGACAAGCTGAAGTCTCCGAATGCTCTTCAAGGGCTGCCCCATGTAGAGCACGTTGCAGTAGTCCAGTCTAGAGGTCACAAGGGCACGAGTGACTGTTGTGAGGGCCTCCCGGTTCAGGTAGGGCCGCAACTGGTGCACCAGGTGAACCTGGGCAAATGCCCCCCTGGTCACAGCCGACAGATGGTGTTCGAAAGTCAGCTGTGGGTCCAGGAGGACTCCCAAATTGCGAACCCTGTCTGAGGGGCGTATTGTTTGACCCCCCAGCCTGAGAGATGGAAATCTTGGCCAATTAGTAGGAGGGAAACACACCAGCCACTCGGTCTTATCCGGATTGAGTACAAGCTTGTTAACCCCCATCCAGACCCTAACAGCCTCGAGGCACTGGCACATCACGTCAACCGCTTCACTGAGTTGGCACGGGGCGGACAGATACAACTGTGTATCGTCCGCATACTGATGGTATTTTATCCCGTGCCGTCGAATGATCTCACCCAGCGGCTTCATGTAGATATTAAACAGGAGGGGGGACAGGACCGAACCCTGCGGCACCCCATAATTCAGGGGCCTAGGGGTCGATCTCTGCCCTCCGACCAACACCGACTGCGACCTGTCCGAGAGGTAAGAGGAGAACCACCGTAGAACAGTGCCTCCCACCCCCACCTCCCGCAATTGTCGCAGAAGGATACCATGGTCGATGGTATCGAAGGCCGCTGAGAGGTCAAGAAGCACAAGGATAGAGGAGTACTAGGATGGAGGCATGACCTCCATCCCTGGCTCTCCAGAGATCATAGGTCAGCGCGACCAAAGTGGTTTCCGTGCTGTAGCCAGGCCTAAATCCCAACTGGAAGGGATCTAGATAATCGGTTTCCTCCAAGGACCGCTGGAGCTGAAAGGCCACCACTTTCTCAACAACCTTCCCCACGAAGGGGAGGTTGGAGACTGGACGATAGTTGTTTAAAACGGCTGGATCCAAAGATGGCTTCTTCAGGAGGGGTTTCACCACCTTTAAACCGGATCCACCTGGATCCAGCCCCGTGTCACTTCCCTGCTGTTAGCAACCAGCCAGGAGGGGCACGGGTCCAGCACACATGTGGAGGCACTTACGGCTCCCATGGCCTTGTCCACGTCCTCAGGGGTAACAGCTTGAAAATCAATCCAGTGATGTCCATCCAGATTCTCGGCTGGCTCTGCGCAATTGGAGTCCAGGTCCGTCCGAAGCCGAGCAACTTTATCCACAAGGAATTGGACGTAGTCCTCAGCTCTGTCTTGCAAAGGATCGCCCGTATCCCTCCTGTTTAGGAGGGAACGGGTTATCCTGAACAAGGCGGCTGGGCGCGACTCAGCAGAAGCAATCAGAGAGGCAATGTGTGTTCTTTTTGTCGTCCTGATTGCCCGAAGGTAGACTCTGATGCTGGATGTTAAAAGCGCTCGGTCTGACTCAGACTTATTGGATCTCCATTGTTGCTCTAGGCGTCTCTTTCGGCACTTCATCCCCCGAAGTTCCTCAGTAAACCAAGGAGCCCTCCTGGATCCATTGCCTCGGATCGGCCGTAAAGGCGCAATCCGGTTAAGAGCCTCTGCCGCTGCTGAATTCCAGGCAGCGACCAGAGACTCCGCCGGACTGCGGACGAGGGTATCAGGAACAACACCAAGCTCCATCTGAGAGCCCAAAAGGTCCATAAGGCGCCTGGGGTGGAACCACCTAATCGGTTCCTCCTCCCTACAGTGGGGGTTTGGTCTCCGAAAGTCAAGCCTCAGTAGGTAGTGGTCCGACCATGACAGGGGTAAGATCTCGCTACCCCTCAAACCAAGATCACAACTCCACAGCTCCGAGAGGAATACGAGGTCGAGCGTGTGACCCGTCGAGTGAGTCGGGCCCCGAATTACTTGGGTCAAGCCCATGGCTGTCATGGAAGCCATGAACTCCTGCGCTCCATCAGAGTGTTCACCGAGCGAAGGCAAATTGAAATCCCCCAGAACCATAAGCCTGGGGAACTCAATTGCCAGCTCAGCTACTGACTCGAGGAGCGAGGGGAGGGCTGCTGCAACGCTGTTGGGAGGCAGGTACGTTAACAGCAAGCCCACTTGACCCTTGAGGTCCAACTTCACCAGCAAGGACTCACACCCGACAAGCTCCGGAGCAGGGATCCTACGAGGTACTAGGGACTCTCAGATAACAATAGCCACACCCCCACCCCTTCTCTGCGGTTGCGGCTGATGAAGCACCTGAAAACCCTCTGGGCACATCTCTATGAGGGGGACTCCTCCCTCCGGGCCCAGCCAGGTTTCAATAATACATGCCAGGTCTGTCCTCTCGTCTAAAATTAGGTCCCGGACGAGGGGAGCCTTGTGAACTACAGACCTGGCATTTAGCGACAGCAGCCTGAGACCAGGGTCCTGATTACTCACGCCATCTGGCCTTGGAGTGGGACTCATAGGGCCAGAAGGAGGGATCTCTGTAACGTAGCGAGCCCTCCTTCCCCGGTAATGGCCAGCCCTAAAGTCCCCGCCATATCTGCCCCTCCCTGTTAAGACCGTAATGCTCCGGCCCACTCCCGTGTCCGTAGTCCCTCCACCCACCCCCACAGGCCCTTCGAATCAATCATCCTGAGATTGGAACAGGCCCAGGTCTCCCCAACACTTCTGCGAGCACTCAGTGTGGGGGGAACCCGGTTCCCATCCCAATCTCACTTACACACTGAAACACTCACTCACTCACACCCCCACAAAAATTTAAAATACAACAGTATAATATAAAAGGGGATTACACAAGTTAAAAGTGTGGGATCATTCAATCAATACATACGTACCACATGCACTCCCCATACAAAAAGAGAATTGCGCAGCTATTAAAGATGTGCAAATTCGAGTACAGTTCGTAGATGGGTTCGCAAAAAAGTCAAGTCCGGTGGACGGTGGAGTGGATGACGATTGTAAAATAGAGGGCAGATGGAATGATGTCCCTGATGTCCCTGGAATGCCAAATTAAAACAGGAGGCAGTCCAAAGCCTAACCCCCCCCCTCTGTTTATCACCATTAGTCTGAAGTGGCACAGTCCCAAGGGGGCATAGATGAAACAGGGCAGCATTAAGAACAATGGTGGAAGGGGTGGGAGAGGAGGCAGGAGAGGAGTGGGGGGAAGAGTCCAAAAGTCCAAAGTTCAAAAATTCGGAAATGACTGAAGTGGTAGCTGGCCCAGCCTAGGGTACGGTTGTAAAATGTCTCCCTGTGGGGCGGCAGATTATGGATAATGAGCAGCAAGAGCAAGGGGGGGAGGAGGGAAGGCTGTTGCAGCAGCAGCACAGGCCAACCAACCAACCAATCATAATACACATGGTCCAGTTGATAGAAAAGAACCGCACACCATTCCTCCTCAAACCTCGCAATAAGGGGACTCTTCCCCTCCGAAACCAGGGGCCGGGGTCTTGCTGTCCCAGCGCCGCCGCTGCCACTGCCGCCGCCACCAAATTTAAAAATGCCGGATTCAGAATGAGTTCAGAGCGCCGTCGCCATTTTCCAAATGCCAGTGTGGGGATGCAAAGGTTTCCAGGGCGTTCAAAGTATCCAAGGATCACTTGAGTTCCTCCCCTTCCAGCACTCCCCCACTCTTCCCTTCTGGTGCACCCCACTCCTCTCTTCCAGGTCTAGCAGCCAAGCTTAGAAATTTAGGGGCTTGCCATCCTAATGTCGCCTAATGCCGCCCCTGCCGCCACCGCCAAGTTCAAAAAGCCGGTCTTAAGCGCCGTTGTCTTGCTGCAAGCCAGCATACAGATGGAAAAGTTCGGAGTGTTCGGGGCATCTAGGGGCTATTTGAGCAACCCCTCTCCAACCAAAACGCTCCTCTGGACGTCCCAATGGGTAGCCTCGGCGGGGGATTTCTCCCTTCAAAGTTCAAAGTTCTAGGGGCTCTGTCCCTCTCACTTCCATTCTTCACCTCTCACACACAGCTCAGCGTCTCGCTCGAGCAGCCATCTTCCATTCCTCGCACCTCCTCCTTTGGAATTTTCCAATGCCTGGCAGCAGCGTCCCCAAACAGCATTGGTTCCTGGGCAAAGATTTCGCTTTCTTCTGCACAGTCAAGTTAATCAGTCAAGTTAAGCTGGCCTCGTTAAAGAAAGCGCCGTCACTGTCCGTTGTTCATGCGGCGAGGGGGGGGGTGCGGCGAGGGGGGGTGCCTAGCAGTCGCTCACCACCAGGAACTATCCAAGTCTGAATGCACATCTCCCCTCCCTTCTTTTATCATGACCAAAAGAGCCAAGGTGGCGCAGTGGTTAGGGTGCAGTACTGCAGGCCACTTCAGCTGACTATTATCTGCAGTTCAGTGGTTCTAATCTCACCGGCTCAAGGTTGACTCAGCCTTCCATCCTTCCAAGGTGGGTGAAATGAGGACCCAGACTGTGGGGGCGATATGCTGACTCTGTAAACTGCTTAGAGAGGGCTGAAAGCCCTATGAAACGGTATATAAGTCTAACTGCTATTGCTATTGCTATCATTGTGTGAAAAGGAGGGGGCTTGCCTGATGCAAAAGTAGAAAAGTAACATTTTCTCATGTTAATTTTTTGGTCTGGGCTCTAGCCCCTCTTATCTTACTATTGAATTGGTAGCAGCTCTTCTTTTTGTAGTTCAAGGGTATTTTCCCTTTTCCCTCCACCCAACCGGATAACTTTCAATTATCTGTTAACAATAGTTCTAGTTGCATTATTCCTTATGGAAGATACCTGTGAGACCACCTACTGCCACCAGTAGCATCCCACTGTCCAGTGCAATCCCACAGAGTTGGCCTCTCAGGGTGCCGTCGGCCAGACAGTGTCGGCTAGCGACCCCCAGGGGGAGACCCTTCTCTGTGGGAGTGCCTCCCCTCTGGAATGAGCTGCCCCTGGAGCTTCGCATAATCCCCGACCTCTGGTCCTTCCGACGCGCTAAAAAGTTGACTTTTCCAGCAAGCCAGCCTGGCCTGAATAGAATAAAATATAGGATTAATTTGGTTGTTAATCTTAATTCAGTTTTTAAATTTTTATTGTAAATATCAATTGGGGGGTTTTTTGGATACTTTATTTAATGTCCCTTTTAATTTTTGTAATATGTGTTTTCTTTTATGTTGTACGCCACCCTGAGTCCTTGCGAGAAGGGTGGTATATAAATCCAATAAACCTATGAAAACCTATGAAACCTATACCAACAGATAGGCGTCCCCTGATAGTTTGATTTTATTTTAATTTAATTTTCAGGACTTATATGGCTGTCTAACTCTAATCAGCTTACAAAAATCCATAAAAAGATAGTTTAAAAAAAAAGTATCCTTTCCCCAGGTGGCACACCAAATTTGTCACCAGCTCAACTTCCATCCTAGGCCAATTCTTTGGACAAGAGGCAGGTCTTCACAAATTGTTTGTGCGGGAGAAAAATCAATTAGATATACTTTTTAACAAAGTTTTAAAAATCTTGTCTTTTAGAAAAAATCCTGGGCATTTCTTATGTAAGAAACTTTGAACTCTAAAAAATTAAATAAAAATAGCTCAACTCATTTATTATATACTGCAAGATTCAGAAGCTTCACTAGCAATGCCATTCACTTTAATGCAGCATACGTTTGACATTTCACTTAGCACGTATACTGAGCTCTCAACTTTGCTAATAAATGGAGTCCTTTCTATGCAGAGGGTCTTTTTTTGAATGGGAGAAGTCAAGTTTTGACGCTCCTTTCAGAGGTATGATCTTTTATTTTAAAAAAATAGAGGGACAACTGGGCCAAGTTCATCACATGGAGACCATCCTTCTCAAATTATCTGAAAGGAACAGATATACCATACAGGCTAGGTTCAGTCTATAAAGCTGATCCATTGAAATATAATCCCAAGAGTTATTCCAGGGTTTCAGGACTCCCACACACTCCTGTTCATTGAACTATTGGTTTGGATGGGTGCACACAAAGAAGAAGAAAATATTTGATGGTGGGTACTTTAGGTAGTTTCTGATCTTTCTGTTCTCTTAGGTGCCAAGAAAATGTTTTATTTCAACAACTATCAAGGTGTGTCAGTATCTTTTTTCCCTTGGAGCAATAATGATGTTGTCAAGCATTTCGAGTCAGACCTGCCCAGAAGTTTGGGTGGAGAGATATTCTGTGTAATACAGCATCTTCAGTGCTCCCTTGCGAGGTAGCCAGAGGTTGCTCCAAAGCCTGGGTGGAAGAACATCTGTGCCGTGTCTTTTTACAGGCATTGCCACTGGGGGGGAGGGCAAGGTACAGACACCTGGAGCATTATTGCCCCTTCCTTGGATTTAAGAAACTACAGATGAAATGGACTGGCTTCCTTACAGAACAGCTGCTGTGCTGTTTATTTTAATGGTAAGATGGATCTTCAAAACTTTTTTTAAAAATATCCAAATATTCATTTTTAGCAAAGGACTTTGGTTTGGAGGTAATTTCTAGGGTTGCATTCTGCTTAAATTAAAGTTGATGGTGCAGGCATTTCTTAAATTAATTATCGAGTATTCTTAAACTGTGTACTGAAAATCTAGTTTTATTTAAAAAGTTGGAGATAGAAAAGCTTTTGGGTGCACTCCTTTTTCTTACTAGAGTGTAAATCCATTTGTATTCAGGTCATATTTCTAAATGCATAAGCATGGTAACACGGTGTCACAATTAGTCTAAATGGAATCAATATCTGGATTTTAGTTTCAATGAAAAGATTAAAATTTAATGAAATTCAGTACAAATATCGGTACAGTGTCATCTCTAGGTTGAATGTTGATTTCAGAAACGTGCATATAGAATTAGAATGGCCCTCCATCATATTAATGCTTTTGGTTCTAATGCTTCCTTTTCCTAACAAAAGGAAATAGAGTTGATGCTAAGACTTCACAGGTGTAGAATTCATCTTAATGCTCAAGAATTCGATACTGAGAACCACAGAATGGCTGATCATCACCGGTATTCTCCCATTCATCATTTCATAGCTTTACTGGTATTCACAATTTTAATTATAAGCTTTAAGTACATAATATAGTACTTCTGCACTCTCGCTCTGTTTGTGTGTGTGTGTGTGTGTGTGTGTGTGTGTGTGTTCTTTTGATGTGAAATTCTGTAAATCATTTCTATAACAAATAAAGCCAGCTCTGTTTGCTGATTTTACTTCAGTAAAATCAAGCTCATCCAGAGAGACAGCTGTCAAAAACAGTTGGCAAAAACTAACAAAAAGTATTTGGTACAACAAACAGGTTTCTTTAAATCTGGAGTGTTGCTTACAGTTTGGAAATGAAATTGGATGAGGCTGTTCATCTAACAATCTATGCTTTTACGAATCAGCTTACATACCACTGCTGCCTCAGTCAGTTTTACTTGCAGCAAGGTGTCTTTTAGCACAAAATCCATTTTTAAAACCTTCTTAAAAAGTGGTAGGCCCACAGGCCCCAGTGTAAACTGCTTGTGACTCATATCATGAGTCCCACTAGTTTTGGGTCCTAGATACTTGCCAGCAAGCTTTCTGTTGGGGCCTCCTTTGAAAGGACTTTCAATATGCTTCTAGTATTTTATTGAGGGGGAAGCTGGTCCTTTTCTTTTCCAAAGAGAAAATGAATAAATGTATCAGGCATGTTGAATCCATTTAACATAACTCACAGGTGAAATGAGGTGATTATCAAAAGCAGAAGCTACAAATATTTCAGAAGAACTTTGGAGGTTTCACATGAAGAAGTGGAATATAGATTTTTGTAATATCATATATAATTACATAGGTCACCACATAAAATACACTGAAATCTATTTATGATTGTTTGTCCTTGGAAGAAGGAATGTACACTGCTGAACATGTGAAATCCAAACGGTTATATGCATGGAAGATGTAACTATCAGTCTTATTCATAACAAATTACATTTAGGAGGGAGATGTTACAATATTTCCCATCTCCAAATGTTTATTTCAAGAGCCCGAATTGTATAGTTGGGTTGGGTTTAGAGTATATGTATGGACTTGTTTTAAGAAGGCAAAGTAGCACAATACTTTTGCCACCTGCCTAATGAAAACCTGTTTATGACTGCAATCTATACTTCACTCAAAATGATTTGTAGTTTGTAGCAGTGAAACACCCTCTTTTTCTTAATTAAAAATGAGTTTGGATTGCTTTGATATATAAATTTATGTTTCCAAATTGAGATCTAAATAATTTTCTCTAAGATTTTTGTGTTTCTTACTGAAATTATCATTTGTACACAATTCATTTAAAGATTTGGAATACAAACCTTGGCTAGTCCAGTATTCTCATGTTGCCTTATACAGTTAGGTGGTATGATGGGAGTTGTAGTCCAAGACATCTTGAGGGCATCAGGCGAGAAGAAGTTCATTTATTGCAAGTTACGGTCCACCTGCAAGAGCATGTGATCTGTGGGTGGATTATTTTTTCAGTAAAGATTAACAATCTTAAGAAAAATGAGTTGTTTTCATGTAAACTTAAATACAAAACTGGTAATTGTTATAAAAACTCTTGTAGCAAAATCACTGGTTTGCCTCCTGATTCTTACGAGTTTTAGGAATGCTTACCTTTTTTTCAACAACCCCCCCAAAATTAGAATCCATCAATAATAAGCTGTTGACCCAAAGGTCAAAATCATGGATTTCCAAAAGTGAACATTGACTGTATCCATTCATTGGGGGGGGGGGATGTAGAGTTTACATCAGAGAAATATCAAACTCTAAAGAGGACACACATGAAAGTTTGGCTAGGTTTAGGGTGCTGGGAAATGCTCCAGAATGAAAGAATGCTAAACTGCTTCTGGGTCTTTATCTGTCTCTACCTTCCTTTAATAAGTATTTTTGATGAGTTGCAACATGCAAAGTATTAAAATAAGAAAGAGCTTGCCAGGGTCTGAGTCTCTAAATAAAGTACTGAATTACTTTATCTACCATGTTGCTGAAGAATTTGGGGAATTCATAGTCACCCGAAGAAACATTTTAAAATTATTGATACTATGATTTTAGTGCACAGCCCATACCTTATTCATGCATATTCATAAAGTACCTAAATTCTTTCACCAGCAAAGAACACACAAGCAAATTTCTGTGCGAGATAAACTGAGATAAACTGTCTTTATATTCTTTATGGTCTCTAACATAAAGAAAAGGCAAAGGTACTGTTGCTTGTATGAAGCTCATAAATGGGCCTAAGGATGAGCATCCCCACCCATTGTAAAATACATGTTTAACCAGTTCAATGGGTCTCAGGTGAATAATTACAAGGGAGATGGAAATCCATCTCCAGGTGTGCATCTGAATTAGGATATGCACAAAGCCCTGCATTCATTCAGAGAGCTCCTAACTTGGATCACATTCAATCAGTTTATGATAAAATTAGCAATATGGTGCAGTTAAACTATCAAAATGTAATTCTCTCTCTCACACACACACACACACACACAACGACAGACAGACAAAGAGACACACACACACAGAGTAATCTTACTTTATATATTTAAAGATTAAAGATAAAGGAACCAAATTCCTGGTGATTTTACAGAGACATCCACATTGGAGTTTGATCACAGTGTTTTGACACTGTTATTTTTTCAATGTAGCCTACTGCCCTACTTTGCTTAGTTCAACTTTTGATACAATCCTACTCATCTGGAACCTTTAAGGACCTTTTATCTAAGCAAATAAGTCAAAGATAGTTGATGCAAGCTGAGGTTCTTTTTGGTGGGAATTTGTATATTTAATACTATTTATCTTTGAAGACATTACTGCCTGGTAGTTGATGGCAGATTTATAGAACTCTGGAGATAATGTAATAAAAGAAGGAAAGAAAGATTGAGTCTTGTATAATGGGAGTGTTAGCTCAGAAATCAAACTGCTGATACAACTGCATACTACAATGACACAATGATGACTAATAGCATAATGTGCTCAAATATCCAGCTTTGTTCACAGCAATATTCTGCTTCTCTTCAAAGGGAGAAAACTCAACTCCTAGAATGAACAGTACTGGGAAAGGGAGCAGATCAGGAATTAAGAGCATGTTCAGTCATTTGGATACAATAGGTGGAGTAGGGAGTATTTCATAATTGCATATAATATTGCTTTGGCAAGAACCACAGTGAATTAATTCGTTTGCTGTTGGCTTTGAAGCTGAAGTTGCAAAGCAGCATGCTAAAGTAAAGCTAAGAATAATGTCATGTACAATATTTTCATCTTGAACAAATGTTCATGACTTGGTCCTGATATTTGTAAACAAATATGCTTACATTTATAAGACAAAGTGATCAAAATTGAAGGCCAATGGAGCTGTTTTTAGACTTGTAGCCCAAATAAGGACAGATAAATAATGGGATTTGAAACCTCAATAACTTGAGAAGATTACTGCTGGTATTAAGAAATGCAATACAATTTAGCTTCAGTTGTTGTTGTTGTTGTTGTTATACTTTATTCATTAAACATGAAACTCAGTCAACTGAACATTCAAAAATGCATCTCACAAATATCATTGACTGATGCTAATGGTTAACATGTGTTGCTGCCAGAGTCCTAGGTATCAACCAAGTACCTTCTTAAAATATACAATGTTCTGAGTAGCGCAGTTTTTTTGCAGTTCCACTGGTGTTATTGCAGGAAGCTGCAATTTGTTGATTTATCTTATAAAATTCTTGGACATGGTATCAAGTGCCCCAATGACAATGGGTGGTAGTGGTGGTGGTGGTGGTGGTAGTGGTTGTTGTTGTTGTTGTTGTTGTTATTATTATTATTATTATTATTATTATTATTATTATTATATCATGGAGAATTAATCTTTGATTTTGCTAATGTAAAAGGGTCTACGTACATCTTTTCTGGTTACCTCAGTACAAACGTGTTCTGTCTAGCACTACAGCAAAAACTGAGTACAGTCAGATTTTCTGTTTTTAAAAGGATCAGGAAGATTAACCATTCCTTCTCAATTCCAGGAGAGGCCATGTGGCTCTCAAAATAGGTAAGGCAGGAATCAAGGGCCCTCCCTTTCTCTCATGTGTTGCTACATGTTCAAAAGTGATGAGGCTTTGATGGCATAGTCACCCTGCCAACTCGACATTTTTGGTGCTTCTGCAGACACCGCTTCTAATTCTATCAGATGTTATCTGATAGCTGCAACATTCCTTTCTAAGGCTAGATTCATTTGTCCCAAACTATCTGCTCCAATCGGCGAAAAAATAATTAGCATTTGCTACTAACAAGGCTACTAACTGAGATTCCAACTTTAATTTCATATACTGAATTAGGTAAATCATTTAATTACTCTTGAGAATTGTTAACTGACTTATCATTTTGCTTGTGTATTCTTCTCAACTCTGTGCCATAGAAATCTTAAGAAAAATCACTAATTCTACTCAGAAGAGGTGAGCAGCCCAAAGAAATTGACTTTTCTTTTTTGAACTATAAGAAACTAACGTTTGCATGCGTGGACTTCGGGAGAGGACCTTGGACCTCGCAGTGCAAACAGGAGCTGGTTTCTTCAGAATTTGTTTCCCAGTTGTTACATGCTGGATTCCCTGCTATCTTTTAAATCAGCATTTGCTTGAGTAAATTATACTGTTCTTGACCAAAGCATGAGCAACTTATTGTGGCACATCAAAACTATGATAAAGCTATACATAGCTCTTAGTTTTGTTGGACATAAAATGCATACTTTAAATCATTACTGGTACAAATGAAAACATCAAATATTAAGATCAGAGTATAATTTATCAAGCATCATTTCTCCCACACAATTATTGGAAAATCAATCACAATTGCATCATATATGTTTTCAGTCAATTCTCAGAAATTATGTTTTTTTGTTTCAGACTACTTAATTAAGAATCAACTCTCCCATAAAACAATTTATCCAATAAAACAAAGGGTGAATTACAATACAGCTTCCTTATAGTATGTAGAGTGTGTAGAGATATATATTACACACAGAAAGACAGAAATACACATACATTCACCTCTCATGCTAACAGTTTTCTAATGGCAAGAAGCAATAATATCAGAAATAACACATCTTCTCTTTTCTTTAACAACAAATTATGGCTAAGAAGGATCAGTGTATCTGCTTGTCTCTTCTTAAAGAATATTTCCCCCTCCCCCCTTACCTCCAGTTTCTTATCAGGTATCACATAACAAACATAAAACATATCCATTGTACTTAGTGCTTTTCTTCTAATGAAGAGCCCAAGGCATCATTAAATTCTTTTGTGCGAGCCTTATTTAAACATATCTGAAGAGGTTTCATGAACACTCTTGAGTTCTGATGCAGTTGCTATTTATTCTAGTTAATAATTATTCAGTACAATATTTGGTACAATTACTGTGTCCTAAAATATTTCAATTCAAAAGTTATGTTCAACAGGACTACTAGGAATGTTTCATTTCCAATGATAAATGTTATACTGTACTTATTAATACCTAATAAGTAATTCCAAAGAATGTTTGTCACTCTAACATTATATGAAAATTTATGATAGGATTTGTAAGCAAGTATTAAGAGAATAAGGGAATGATCTGAGGATTTGCAAGTTTAACAAAATCTTCAGCCAATTCTCCTATTCTCTAAAGGAAAACCATCAATGAATAACCTATAAACCATTTATGATGGCAGAGATTGAGAATATGGTTTGATGTATACCAAACACAAAACATGGGCCCATGTGGCATCACTGCATTTGAAGCACTATTCACATGTCTCTTAATGAAGTATAGCAAGAACTTGATTTCATAGCAATTGCAAGGGAGAAAAGTTGGACATATCTTACTGTGTGTCATATAATAAGGTATCTAGGACTGTCCCCCCTCCCTCCGTTGCGCAGTTGATATGGAATGAAAGTCAGGATGTATACTTGTCATTAGGAGCTATGTAAGCAGGTCCTAAATAAACATTCGCCACCCACCACGCCCTGAATTAAGCTCTGATGAATTCCCAGAGGAGCAGGCTTTGGGGAATCCACCGTAGCTTAGCAATTGAAGTCAGACTGATATGAAATGGTCAATCACAATATCCTTACTGATCAAGAGAGAAATCACCATAATGGAAATTGGGTGGGACCAGATGGTTTTCTTCTCCCCTCCAATGTTTTAGCAGAGAAATTGGTTGGATATATACTGTATTCTCTGAATTTCTTTTGAAGAAGGAGAAATTCATCAGTGATTTCTCAAAATCAGGATTTCCCTTTAAGAATGAAATAAGCCCTTCTATTTACACCGTGGTGAGATGGCAGCCAATGAATTGGATAAATAAATAAATAAATAATTTTTTAAAGTTCAAAGGAAGAATTTCTCTTGTGAATTCTTCTTTTGGATTTAACTTAAATGTAGGAAACCCAAAAGACTGCAGAGAAGACAGAGGGAGAACTGTCCAGGGAAAGACACAATATAGACATATACCTGCTCTTGGCTATCCTGGAACTAAACAAGTATATCAACACTTCCTATTTGGATTTGTCCCAAATTCTCTTCTGCTTTGAAATAATTTATCAAACAAATTGAGTTTCATTGAATTGAAAATTGCTATTGGGAAGTGCCTGCAACAGAAAGCAGTAAGCAGACTGTTAGTGCTGTTTGCCCTATCCAGGATCAATATCATGTATCCACTATTTCATCTCTCCAAACTTTCAGCAGCAATACCAAAGCCACCCATCATTGCTTTTCCTGTTGCCCACTTGATATGCTGACAACAAGAAGAGACCAGAAACTACTCTACCCTGAGTTCTTACAGTAACAAAAATCCCATCATCCCTGCAGAATTCCAAAAGAAAGAAAAGATCAGAAAACAGCCTGAAATTTTGGATTCTGGCTCCTAAATTCTGCAGGGAAAAGGGAAAACCAGCAAATCTTAAATTTAGGAGGAAGAGGCAAAGCCATCAAAGAAGGAGTTTCCTTACAGGAGTTGAACCTCAAAAGGTGGGAAAGGGAATAAGGCAATCATTCCTTCCACTACGCAAAGAAAGGCAGAGCATTAAAAAAAAAATCTTAGCTCAGCAGTAATTTTAATTACACAGCAGTTGAACCAGAAATTAGTAATCTCAGCTCTCCAATACTGCTGATCTCATGGGAACTCACATTGCCAAAAGTGGTTTCAAACTGGTTCGGAACTCTTGAGTAGCAGGATCTCTTTCTATTTGTAAAGAAATTTTAAAAAAACTACTCAGTATGCACATATCTAAGTAAGTTTGCAGTTCTAGGAACCATCCATATCATTGGACCTTAAAAAAGTGCTGTGGAATTACAATCAATAACTTTATCATGGGGAGGTGAGGCAAAGCCATAATAAGTGTTGCATTGAAAAAGCAAATAGTTTTTTAGCATTAGCTACGCCCTTCTGAAGAAGAACAGCTCTTCCTTTGTTCTTTCTTGTCTCATAAAACATGCATGACTGTGGAAAAACTTTCTTCAGTGCTGCTGTATTTGAAAACTATTATCTTTGCACTTGGAAACATAGGGGCTTTATACTTTTCTTTGCTATTAGCTGAAAAAAGACTGTTAATGACTAATAACTAAATAATTAAAATTATGATTTTTTTTCAAAAGAACCTGAAAGGTTTAAATAGCAAGGACAAAATTAATTCTATCTCGTTGAACAAATGAAGTTGTTCAGGCTATCACTTTATGTAAAATACACTGAAAATATATATAGTCAAATGTGTTTCAGGAAATTTAGTCTCCTGTTTTAAAATATTTTTGGTCAAGTTAGGACCAATACCACTTGCACTTCTCTAAGTTTGTGAGGACAGCATTGTTATACAATTAAAGATTTGTGTCTTTAAGGAATGTGATGTATTCAATGCTATTTGGTCAAAGTTTTGTCAATCCTGCATTCATAGATACAGCTATGTTCCAAATGGTACCATATGTGAGGTCTTTCGTGCTCCCTGAGTTTGGTTGTTTTCCTGAAGAGCTTTCATCACCAAACGACATCAATGGACTTTTAGCATGGACCTTCCCTTTTGGCACTGATGATGTTATCTAGTTTGGTAATGAAATGTCTACAAGAAAACAACCAAGCTCAGAGAGCACCAAGGACACACAGTTCAACCCTGACCTACAGATATTATCTTCCATTGGTGGTACCTATTGTTAGAATTGGGTTTAGTGTCAACTCCAGGACACCAGGGACACACATATTTCTTTAATTTCTAGCTTAAAATGGTTATTTAACTGCTAGGGTTTACTCCCTAGTAGGAAGAACCGATTCTATTACATTACATCTGAATCAATTTTCTATAATTCCCCCAGAATAACCAAATTATGTAACCACTCTTTCTACATGACAATTGTCAATAAATCTGTCCATAAAGCAAGTAAAATTATAACCATTTGAACTTAAATATCTAAACTTACTATTTTTTTCTAATTTAATGTATATTTTTGAAAAAAATGGTTACTGAGGGAGTTTGGGAGATTATTTGGCAATTGTTCATTTTATGGTCATCATATTCACAAAAAAAGTTATACTTTATGAAGCTATCAAGTACATGACTTTTGATATAACAGGTTCAAGATGCAAGACAGGTTCCTGTCCTGGAAAACATACAATCTAAAATTTATTATTGGAGAAACTGCAGCATAACATCAAAAGAAATTGTAATATACCATTTTTCTTCTTGCTATTTAAATAACATTACTTCACAGCTGCCAATTTAATTGAATTGGACAAAATATTCCAATTATTTTTTAAAACAAAATCATAAGCATAACTTGATGCATGAATATAAGTTTTGTTTGCTCTTGCAATTCAAGCACACTTTAAATAGTGTACAAATTTAAGATTTAAAAGAGTTAAAATCATCTTATATGCTGTAGCCCCTTGGTTCACATCAATGCAGAAATAACTATGTTGTCATTACACCAAAATAAATATTATGTAACTGATAGAAAATAATTCTCATGTGCAATTCCTCTTTCTTTTTCTTTTTTAAATCTTTTATGGCCCTTTGGACAGCCAGTATAATTTAGTGGTTAATGTCAGAAATATTGGAATAGTGGATAAGAAATCAGAATGAGTTCAGTCTTCTCCTAAACTAAAATGAAGTTCACAAAAATCTTACAGTATGCTTCTAAAGACACACCCAGATTTTTTGTGTTATAGGAAGAATCATCTTGAAAATCCTCATATTTTGGGAGCGGCTTGTCATTCCAGAAGCCTTAAGAAAATGCTCATGCTTTCCTTTACATGTGGAGCAAAATTGCAATTGAATATTTATTGCAAAGGCATGATTGCAATATTTGTTGAAAGTAGAGTAGTATAGACCAATAGAGTAATAATATCCCAAGAATCATGGATTTCAATTTTTAAAGCAAATGTCTAAACCTTGTGTCATAAATCATTTGGTGAAGAAGCAACATTCCTACCAAAATTTACAGAATGTGAACACTTGCTTTTTTTTTCTTCTTTGTCCTGAAATTGCTAGACTTTATCCTACAAGGTAGAGATTTTTATCAAACATTTGAATTATACATGTAATGGAAGCTATCTATTTATAAGAGACATAACTTCTTTGTGTTCTATCTAAAATTATTGAGGTATGTTATCATTTCTACTTGAAATTTACTTATCTGGTGAGAATATCTGCTCTAATGAAAGCAAAAGCTTTAATTAAAACCAAAAATGGCAGCATTCCAAGTTTTGTAATGTTTTCTGTATGTGTATATGAGAGAGAGAGGGAGGGAGAGGGAGAGCGAGAGAGGGAGAGAGGGAGAGAACTAGTCTGCTGCTGACACTATTGAGTTTTAGGATGTTTAAAATATTACATTTTAAAATAAAATCAAACTTCATTTTATCAATTTGGAGTTTTTCATCATGTTTGCTGAAACTAAAAGTGGGATACTAGTGATGTTCTGAATGTTATGAAACCAGCCTCAACCAACATTGGCAACAGTTAGGGGTGTGTGGAGGTAAACTTAAATGTGAGTCATTTAGCAAAAAAAAGTGAGAGAAATGCTAATTTAAACTGAAGGAACCATTAATTCAAAGAAAAAGCAGAGTTGTGTTGCAAAGAAAGAGATATACGTGAAACCTGTTTCTGCATTATGATCTTGTGCAATAAGATTCCTTTTTTATTTCCAGGTATTTCAACTATCTAAAATTACATGTCAGAGTTAATTAATGAGACCATAATGCTTATTTTGTCCTTATTTTGTTTCTTTTCCAGGTGTCTCTGGATTTCAGCATCGGTTCTTTTCATGTTGAGGTAACAATCACTTCAATTCATTTTCTAGGAAAGTGTACAATATAAATCTAATTGAGACTTGCTATAAAAATACTATTTATTGTAAATCAATATGCAAGACTCAGCCTTCCTTATTGCTTGAGCCTTTGATAGCCGCAAGAAAAGCATTCCAAGCATATGATCTTATTTTCACACATGTTCCTTCTCTGCCTCCCTCAGGATCGTGGCCTGGAGTCACCAGTCTTCCCAGTGACCCATTGCTCTATGTCTTGAGATAGTATGGTCCTCTGGTTCAAATTTTGATAGTATGGTCCTCTGGTTCAAATTTTGAGAAGCCATTCTGATGACATTTATTACCATTTACAGCTTCCTAGGATTAGACCAGGGGTGTCAAACTCAAGGCCCGGGGATCAGATCCAGCCTGTGGGGTGCTTAGATCTGGCCCATGGGGCCACCCTGGAAACAGGAAAGGACCGGCCCGCACTGCCTCTGCCAATGAAAACCGAACTCCATTTTCGCTGGCAGAGGGTTGCAGGAGGCCACCACCTCTGAAAACAGAGCTCACGAATCCGTTTTTGCTGGGAGAGCACTTGGGCCACCACAGGCACCCCCAACACAAGTGATGTTGAGCTGGCCACACTCACACTGGCCATGCCCATCCCGGCCCCCTGAGGTCAAACACAACCCTGAATGAAATTGAGTTTGACACCCCTGGATTAGACCATTCCACTTCAAACATCTGGGTATCTGGAAATATTCTGTGAAGTTTAAAGATAGTGAAAAGCTTTTTGTTAAGCAAAAGCAACAGATAATGTGCAGCTAGGCTATTCTATTTTGGATTTTAAATGTACTATTACATACCTGTGATGTCATTTAGTAAGTACAATAATATTGGTGTGTTCTTTATTCAAGGTAAAAGAATGGAATGAAAAAGGAATGTGGAGATGGAAATCCCATCGGAGGCAGAAACGAGAATGGATTAAATTTGCTGCTGCCTGTAGGGAAGGAGAAGATAATTCAAAAAGAAATCCAATTGCAAGAGTAAGTTCCAAGCATTTTATATAGATAAAATTCAAACAGTTGCAAAAAGCTAAGCAAAAAGCAACATCTTAGCTAAGGGAATTTCCAGACCAGGTTTTTATTATGCAATTACTCTGACTCATCAATGGAGTTTTATGAAGAGCTCAAATATTTTCCATAGGTAAGCTTGCTGTTTTCCCTACCAATTTTACTATACAGTCTTCTCTTTACGTGCTTTTCCCCACAAAAATGGGGGAAATATGAAATATACAATCATTTTTTGAAGTACTAGGAATATGTGTATAAAAAGATTCTGCATATTTCCCTAGCTAAAAATTGAGCTACATTTTTCACTTGCATTCTGTCAAACTAAAGTTCAGGTTTCTCAAATATTTGGGCTGATTTTACATGCTATGTTAAGCAGGACAACCATACTTATTTTATGCCAATTGAATATATTAATGTATTGGAAGAATATTAAGAAATTATTAATATCTAGTTTTATGAATTGTGTTTCTTGTCTCCCTTTCCAATCCTTGCATGTATAAACTGAATTTTATTGCACTGTTTATAGACTGCATTTTTTTTTTAGAAATAAAAATATTATGTAAAAAAAGACTGTAATATTTTTGGTTTTGTTTTCTAAAACAGATCCGATCAGATTGTGAAAAAACGCAGCCAATTATATATAAAATAAGTGGAGTAGGCATTGATCAACATCCCGTGGGAATATTTGTCATCAACCAGAAGACTGGTGAAATTAATATAACAAAAATAGTAGATCGAGAAGAAACTCCAATGTTTGTGGTAAGTAATATTGGCAAAACAGATCTTCTTTACTATTACGGTTAATGATTACAGTATCTAAATCATGGTTACTCACCTCTGTATAAAAGGTGATTTCCTGAGACCACTTGATATTTTAAGTATATTTCTTAAGACTCCAAAAATATGCCTTTGCAGCAGCTGGTAACTTCTAAATTTCCCTTTTCATGGAAATGTTAGCCTTTTTAATGAGATTTCGTTTTTCAGTTTTAGAATAAGAATTCGAGTTATACATCTTTCTAGAATGTTGATGGCTTTTAATATAATATTGGGGTGCTTTTGTTGGGTAGTTGGTATATATCTTTCTTATTTTTGGTTCTCTTGGTTTTATATGAGTTACTATGGTTATATTTGTCACTGTTAGCCATGTGGAATATGAGACAAGTCAGAGATTGTTTTGTAATTAGATCAAAGATGACCTAATTCTTGCAATATGGGATGAAGCTTCTTTAGCTCACTGTTGAAAGTGTTGTGACTACTTTATAGACTTTTTGAATAAAGCTTTTTAACTTTTTTAATGTCTTAATTCAGATTCACTGTCATGCAATAAATGTTATGACTGGAAAATCAATAGAAACACCTCTTGATCTTCGTGTTCGGGTTCTGGACATAAATGACAATCCACCAATATTTACACAACACATGTTCTCCGGATCAATAATAGAAAGCAGCATGGAGAGTAAGTACTTTCTAAATAATTGCACCCTGCCTAGAATAGTAGCCAATATGTATTGTTTCATATATCATTTTGTCAGCTGTATAATTTCTAATTTCTGGAAAACATGCATATGAATACAGCAGTATCTTTCTTGGAAGTAAGGACTTCCCTTAATTTAATGGCACTTGGGAAGAAGCACAGGATTGTGCCACAAGTCCCATTTTTGTCACTAGAAAAATTAAGTTTGGAGTTTAATTCTCCCATATTTGTGTCACTACTCATAAAGGTTTCACTTTGAAAACTGAAAAATTGAGTTTTTCTTTCTTCAGCTAAGGATATCTCTTGATGATAAATAAATAATAAAGCACAATATCAATATATGCTATCTTGGTCAGTGAATAAATAACTAACAGTAAGTCACATTTTCTCGCTGTGATGAGTACACGAGTCAAGTGACCTGTTTATGGTTCCCTGGCTTATTTTTGATCACATTTGATATATTTTTCAATTCTTTGATTAATCCTCAATGGAGTATACAAGTAGCCCTTGACTTACAACCCTAATTGAGCCCAAAATCTACGTTGCTAAGCGAGACATTTGTTAAGTGCGTTTTGCCTCATTTTACAACTTTTCTTGCCACAGTTGTTAAATGAATAATTGCAGTTGTTAAGTGAATAATTGCAGTTGTTAAGTGAATCTGGCTTCCACATTGACTTGCCAGGTCGCAAAAAGTGTTCACATGATATGGCGACACGGAAATTGCATTAATATGAATCAGTTGCCAACCACCCACATTTTTGTCACATGACCATGAACATACTGCAATGGTCATAACGGTGAAAATTGGTCATAGGACATTTTAATGATGTTAACCCTAACCCCAACTCCAACCCTAACCCCACACCAACCCTAACCCCAACCCTAACCCCAATCCTAACCCCAAACCCAACCCTAACCCCAACCACAAGCCTAACCCCAACCCTAACCCCAACCCTAACCCTAACCCTAACCCCAACCACAAGCCTAACCCCAAGCCTAACCCCAACCCCAACCCTAACCCCAACCCTAACCAAAACCACAACCCTAACCACAACCCTAACCACAACCCTAACCCTAACCACAACCCTAACCACAACCCTAACCCTAACCACAACCCTAACCACAACCCCAAGCCTAACCCCAACCCTACCCTAACTGTAACCCCAACCCCAAGCCTAACCCCAAGCCTAACCCCATCCCTAACCCCAAGCCTAACCCCAAGCCTAACCCCAAGCCTAACCCCAACCCCAAGCCTAACCCTAACCCAACCCCAATTCTAATCCCAACCCTAACCCACAACCCCAAGCCTAACCCCAACCCTATCCTAATCCTAACCCCAACCCCAAGCCTGACCCCAACCCTAACCCTAACCCCAACCCTAACCTCAACCCCAACCCCAAAACCAACCCTAACCCCATCCCTAACCCCATCCCTAACCCCAAGCCTAACCCCAAGCCTAACCCCAAGCCTAACTCCAACCACAACCCTAACCACAACCCTAACCCCAAACACAAGCCTAACCCCAACCCTAACCCCGAGCCCAAGCCTAACACCAAACCCTAACCCCAACCACAACCACAACCCTAACCCTAATCCAGGGCCTAAGAGGGCCTAATCTGCTATGGCATCTGTCACCAGCAAATTGATATTATGTCAAAATAATCATATGTAAGGAGATGTTGCACTCAAGTGTCTATTATTGACATGTAATTCACAGCTTTTGTATAACAATATTTATACAATTTATTATAGTTTTATAGAAATAGCTGCAAGAAAACAACCAAACAGAGAGCACCATGGACCCCTCATTTCAACCCTGGGTTATTAATATTCTCCTTTATTAGTATCTGTTTTCTCATTTAGCTAATCACTTCCCACTTATGACCACTATCACTTAACATTGCTCTATAGACAAATACTGGGCAAACCAAAAATACAAAATTTGTTCTGATATAACTGAAATAATCTCAGGGTAAAACCTAAGAATTAAAGAATTCTACAGAATTAAAGCAAAGGTCTACATTACAATTAACTCAAGCTTTTGTTTAAATATATTGAAAAAATGTTTCCTTTTTCATGGGGTACATCCTTGGTAGCAGATCAACAGAAAATGATCCATGAACTCCCATGAAGGTGCCTTCCTAGTATGAAAAAAACGCATTCCTTCTTTTTTATAAGGATGCTAAATTAATGATTTCACAAATGATGGTGATTATGATTTTAATATCTTACGCTTTTGCCCCCTTTTGTCTTTTCCTTCTTTCCAGATACATTTGTAATGAAAATAACTGCTACTGATGCTGATGAGCCAAATAATTTAAATTCCAAAATTGCTTACAAGATTGAAAGCCAGAGTCCTGCAGGACCATTATTGTTTATCTTGAACACAGAGAATGGAGAACTTCATATTGCAAAAGCTCTTGATAGAGAGGTAAAAACAAAACAGAAAAGCCTTTTACAAAAAAATATTGTTGGGAAAACAGAATATTCTGTGGCTGGGATATTAATGGAACTGGCATGGGGTATTGGATGGATGAATATGAATTTCATAGGGGCCACAATATTATTTATTGTTTTCTTTAGTATTCTGCATTTTTGTTCTATTCACTACCCACAGTTTCTTCTGCTGGCTAGGCGGCTATGTAAGTTTGTTAAATAAATGAGTACTTTCAAAAATGCTTAAATGGATACTTTCAAAATATGTTAAAAATAAAATCATTTATAAAATCAATACAATCAATATTCATTCAAAATAAACAAATACTTATGTTGAAAATAAGTGAGATTTCTGGAAATTCAATAACAACCGCAAGCAAAGTTTATGTCAAGAAAATGACTAAGAAAAAGAGAAGTTTCTCAACTTCTCAATGATCTTCAGGACCACTGACCAGGGTATCTTTCTGGACCAACTCCAGGGGTTGGGTGTGGGTGGCACTGTATTGTACTGATCCAGCTAGTTTTAGTATTGAAAGAGGTCCTGCCCTTGGCCTCCACTCTGTGGATTCCCCTGAGACTTGGTACTCTTTCCACTCCTGTTTAACATGTACATGAAGCCACTGATCAAAGTCATCCATAGCTACATGGTGAGGTATCATCAGTAGGAATGTTCAGCCCTAGCAAACTAAGTGATACTATTGATTTCCTGTCCTGATGTATGGAAGCAGTGGATGGTTTGGATGGGAAACAATCCAGAAGCTACCACTAATGTAAAATGCAGCATTGTGGACACATAAATGGGCTCCTCAATCAGTATTTGTTACACCTTTGCTCCACTAGCTGTATTGGTTGCCGATTTGTTTCTGGATTCAATTCAAAGTTTTAAACTTTAAACCTCTGCATGGTATGGGCCAGGTTATTTAAGACACCACCTCTCCTTCCATCCTATCAGATCTGGCAGGAGAGACATGATATGGGTCTTGTGTACTAAGGAATATCATCTGACAGGATCCTGGAGCTGGCCCTTTTCTGTCACAGCATCCATCCTTTAGAAAATCATTCCCTTGAAATTACACCAGACCCAGTCCTGCTGGCCCCTCAGAAAGCCTTTAAGACAGATGTCATCATTATGCCCAGGGAATCTAATGATGGCATGGGGCCTTTATTATTCTATTAGTAATTGTATGCATTGCACTCTCCCACATATTATGGTTTATGGTTTTAATTTGTTTTAATATTTTTTATTTTAATTATTGTTTTGTACTTAATTGTGTGAGCCACGCAGCATCATGTATGTGAGATGGCCAACCTTATAAATTGAGTAAACATGCAACGTGGGGGAGACTCTGATTATTTCTAACATGGTAATCCAGTGCTTGCTAATAGTAGTAAATCTTATTAGTGCACTGCTTTTAATCCAAATAAGTATTTCAATGAAAGACCAAAGAAGAAGATATACACATACAGTATAAATAGAATATACATATTCCAAAATGTAAAATAAAATCTATGTTTCATAAAATTAAAAAGATCTGGATCAGACCAATGTTCTTTATTAGTTATGTAATTTTAAAGCATTTGTCACATTATTTCCTCTTCCGTTTCTTCCCCTCCATATTTTCTTTAGGAACAAAGTCAATATACTCTGGTTGTCAAAGCCTCCGACAGAAATGGAGGGCCAGAAGGAATATCATCAGAATGTTTGTGTCAGGTTAAAGTTCAGGATGTGAATGATAATTTTCCTACTCTTTCACAGAGCTCGGTAAGCTTACTGATACCTAATATCATTAGTTTCTTTTCGGTCTGGAAATTCCTGATTTTACACTTGTTCTTCCAAACTCACTCATTGCAGTGGATGATTAGTAGAAATCAATAGATCCATTTCCAGAAAAGGGGTAGTTTAAGATTCATTGGATTAAAAAAAAAAAGGTCCCCCATATCCTTCTTATGCAATATTCTGTTTTCAGTCTTTCCTTCAGCTACCACTGGGGGAGAAAGCTGATGACAAAAGCTTCTATCCATTACTTCCTAATCACCTTCAGGACCATTGTGTCATCCTAGCTCCTTTCATAAGCAATAGAAGGAAATGTTATGATTGAATTATAAATAATCATCAAGATAGAAATTATTTCTACGTTCTCTAATAACTTCTGGGAATCAGAAATAAGATCAGAAATAAGGGGTGGAAGTCCAGGAAGAAATGGATACATATTTGATCCACGTAGTTACTCTTTTCTTCCAATGAGAGAATAATTTAAGAGCTTGCTTCAAATTTTCCTAAAGTCAAAAAATTTAATAATACAGTATGGACCTGGTTTCAGAATCAAACCAGGTAAGCCAACAACTTCTTAATCCAAAGACTGTGGTTTAAAATTTTAGGACTATTTCATGCATTAAAGATGATAGGTTTAAAAAAAAACATAAATCAGGGATAATGGCATGAAAATAATTTTTAAAAGAATCATAAATTATATAAAATATGATCTGACCTCTAAAATAGCAATAGCAATAGCAGTTAGACTTATATACCGCTTCATAGGGCTTTCAGCCCTCTCTAAGCGGTTTACAGAGTCAGCATATTGCCCCCAACAACAATCCGGGTCCTCATTTTACCCACCTCGGAAGGATGGAAGGCTGAGTCAACCTTGAGCCTAGTGGGATTTGAACAGCCGAACTGCTGAACTGCAGTCAGCTGAAGTAGCCTGCAGTGCTGCATTTAACCACTGCGCCACCTCAGCTCTATAGATGGGATTGACTACATCTCATTGATGAATCAACACTCAATGAAAATAAGTAACACAATCATGAGTATACCTAGGCCAGCAGTGCTATTTCCACATCACCATGTAATGAATGAACTTTTTCACTAAAATAAATTATCCAGATAACACAAAACTTACAACAGAAGGCTAGATTCCTGACATTGCAGTTGCTTATTCGTAATGACATTTTACTCTTAAAAAATGAAGAGCATCCAAAAATGCAGTTTATACCTCCAAACATTGAAATGGTATAGTCCATACAGAGTTTTAGCAATTCATTTGTTCCCTGTACGAACTAGATAGGAATTACAATGCAGTTTGGGAAGTTGTTTTGTCATCATGAGTGATAATACAGCTACTGCCCAATAAAAAGAAAGAGAAAAATGAAGAGAGGAAATTACTGTGCTCTACCAGATAGTATGATAGAAATGGAAAAGTGAGCAGGTAGAAGCATTTTATTGAACTGAGGATGATTTTTGAGTTCATTGCATTTATTCACTATATTCTCTGGAATTCGCATGCCACGAATGAGGTCATGCTACTAACTCTGTCTTGAATCTACAGTACAGACTTCTACAGTGAGTAACCCTTCATGTATGAAGGTATATGCTCTTGGAGATTCATTCCATCCAATGTAGGCAGCATGAGCAAACCACACACACAAAAATGTAAATTTTGCAGTGGCAAGGTGAGGCTCTATAGTCTGACCCAGCATTAAGCTCATATGTTTAATGTGTGCTTGAATAGAGTCAAGATTAAAAAAAACATTTTAAAAGTCTTCACTTTTCCAGATTAAAAACTTTTCCCATGTTTATCCACAATTTTGTGTATTACCTAATAAGTAAGTATGAGGAACAACCTATCTTTAATATCATAATCTTATAATATAATAGAAATGGATACTTACTATTTGTAGCATTTGAAATCACAGTGGCAGTAGTATACCAAATTTCTTTCAAACTGATGGGAATCTAATACGTCTTCATTGCCAGCTATGATGTTCTTTCTCTTCTAGTTTTCAGTATCAATTCTAGAAAATTCACTGAGTCAGGAGCTGCTGAGGATACAGGTATTTGATGCAGATCAAGAATTTACAGATAACTGGTTTGCAGAATTTTTCTTTATCTCTGGAAATGAAAACCACAACTTTGAGATCACAATAGACAGAACGACTAATGAAGGTATCCTGAGTGTTATAAAGGTATGGATTTCAAACTTTTTTATTATTATTTTTGAAACTTACATTTTGATTCTGACTGTGTAATAATCAAACATCTCCCCGGGCAATTTGCTTATAACGATAGTGTCCAGAAGAATATCTGGAGAAAGATTATTTTATTTTTAAATGGAAAATTATCTAGTTTACTTCTGCAGTGTTTCCCAAACTATGGCATTGTATGCCTTTGGCTATGAATCAAAACCAGCTAAATTGGTAGTTAAATCTTCTTTATGTTATATAAGTAGTGACTTATCAAGGCAGGCCAAGGCAAGGTTAATGGAGGTCTGTCTTGGATGCAGTCAATTTGTGTGTGGGGGGGGGGGGTATTGAAGATGAGAGAAGGCTAACAGCAGGTATGGAGTTGGGTCACTGCAGCCAGCACAACAATCAGCTGTTGGAAGTTGGCAACTAAGCACCACAATGGAAGAGGGAGGTATTAAAAATGATCAAGATCTCTGCTGTAATTAGAATCTGACTTTATTTACACATTAAGTTCTGTAAATATACACACCTATCACATCATTTAAGCTACTGTCCTAAACTCATGTTAATTTGCTTTTAAAACAGTTTAAGGCAATTCTGCTCAGATTAAGGAAATAAATAAATCAACATATATAATCATCACTAATTTAACTTGTCCATCTGAGAATAATAGTAGCATCATATTCCTAATTGAGTTCATTTGTTTCTTGGTAGTATTTGATTTCATCAGCTTTGACCTTTTTAACATTCAGAATCTCCAATCTGACTTTGTTTTTAGAAATTTTTGAATGGCTGGCTCTATATCAGAAATGATTTATTCCTATTCCTGGATGATCTGTCATGCTACACAATGTTCTATATGTCTGGATATACAATTAAGAGACAAGTGAATTTCTTAGTGCATTCACATACACACACACAAACACATATAATTCAAATGTAAAATTCATGTATGCCATTTCTTTATTTTAGGAAATTGATTATGAACAATTTTCAACCATAAACATTAATATTGGCGTGCGAAATGTTGCCCCTTTCCACTCTTCTGTGGCTTCTCTTTATCAATCTGTTGGAACCCCAATTGTGGTACAGATAACTAATGTAGTTGAAGGACCAGCATTTAGTCCAGCTACACTGACCATCACTGCATCTGAGAGCTTAACAAGCACAACTATACTCACTTATACTGTTGCAACATTCCAAGCCATTGATCAGGATACTGGAAAAATTGCTACAAATATTCGGTAAGATAGCCTTTGGCCTGAAACTTATATATTCAGTTAGATAAAATTGGAAAGGATAACCAACTGCTTACCAATAAACAATTCTCTACTTCAATTTTGTCTTCCTCGTGTTCCCCAAATTAAGATTTTACATGGTTTTGGTTTAAATATACTGTATATATTTAAAACTTTTATTTCTCAAATCCCCCAAATGGGATATTCAGTCATAAATCAACCTCAAGTATTATATTTCACTCAAGAGTCTAAGCTGAATTATGCCTGACTAGTGTGGTACTCGATGTCTCATGGCAAAATTCAGCCAGTAAATCCAGAATTGATATTCAGCCTTTGCAAGGGTTGCAGATATATTGAGACCTTCTGACAAAAAACATACATTAGGATAGTCTGCATTTTTGAAAAGTGCTCACTATAGTGCAGTGTGAAATGCTTCAATGTGATTATTAGCTGGTACTTTGACCAAGGTGGGGGTGGGGTGGGGGAATACATTGTATTCTTGTGCTACTTTTTTAAAAAAATTGGCTAGCACCCTCAGGAATTAATAGGACTGCAACTGTCAGATTTTTTTTCATTTAATGAGTCTATCAAATTGATCTGTGTGTTTTAGCAAAAGTTTAGTGTCTGCCACTATTTTAACATTTATAATTCATTCTAAGCATTTCCATTGTCCAAAACACAGGTATGAGATAGGTCGTGATCCTGCTGCCTGGTTTCAAATCAATCCTCAAACTGCTGTCATCACTTTTAAGAGAACTATTGATCGAGAATCAATTTATGTAGTTAATGGGGTATACACAGCAGAGGTGCTTGCTATCACCAGAGGTAAGAACATGGATTTTGTTTTAATAGTCATTATTGCTCATAAGCAGTAAAGTTAGAAATATGGAATTATCATTCTAAATAATTCCAGCTGTTTTGACTAAGTGGGAAAGTGCCCTATGTAATTATAAAATAAAATAAATACTTCCCTGCACATCTGGAACAAAGATTTTGCTGATTGTTTTAAATCACTATAGCAATTTTTATCAAACATGGCAACTTTAAGATGTGTGGGCTTTAACTCCCAGAATTGCCCAGCCAGCGTGAAACTGCATTGCTAACAATTAGCTGTTCAGCTGCATGGGGATCCAAACAAAATTTTGTACAGTACCGAGAACCACCATTTCTTCCCACACTTTTTAATCTTGTCTTTGTTAGTCTTTGCTATATATTTAGAGATCTGACAAACTCTGGATACTGAGAATCTTTTCAATTAGCCTTCATTTTGGAAGCTGCATTTAAAATTATATATGCCATTCAGCTATTAAAAACTGCCCCTTTTCTTCCCATCAAATTCCTTCTCTGCTCAAATTAACTTTCCCAGTTGATCCTTGGATACTATATATGCATTGAGTTTATTGCACTTGTGCAACATACGTTCTTGTGTGATAACATTTATTTGATTTTATTTTCCTTCATGGGTATTATTTATTGCAGACAGCCCTTACACAACAGCCACTGGTACTATTATGCTTACTATTCAAGATGTCAATGATAACTGTCCCATTCTGACTGATGAGATCAGGAGAGTATGTATGGACAGTCCAAGCGTGGTGATCACTGCTAAAGATCCAGATGATTCTCCATATGGGCCACCCTTTACATTTAGCATTATCGCTCAGCCTCAAGACAGCTGGTGGGCTATCAAAACATTAAATGGTGAGTGAATGAAATTACGTATTCAGAGTTTTTCCCTCTTAATAATGATGCTCTTCTTCCCCACTCAACCCTCACTTTATATCTGTTCTTGCTGAGGAGTGTCTAACATTCTTCTCATATGTGGAATAATATATGTGCAACCCATGGTTGCACACAAGAATCTATTGGTGGTGGCTTGGGCTTTTTAAAGAAGTCTTGAAGTCAAATGTTCATTTCAGACAACTGCATTACATTCCCCCACCTTCTCTTTTTTCTTTCTGATTTTTTTGTTAAACTATATTTTCTCTACTCATTGTAGGCAATAAGCTAATAAATAGTATCATATAAGGAAAATCAAAATAATGAAATAATTCTGGGGATATCTTAATTGATACATTTTATTGCTTTGAATTATTGATCTATCTGGATTTCAAGGGTTAATCCATCAGATGTATACGAATCCCAGCACTACTGGGCAGTGGCATAAATTCTCCTAGTCTCAGTTATTTTTAAAGAAGGAGAAAACATGGTCAGCAGTATGAAAATGAGGAGGATGACAAAAAAAATATTTTTTATCAAATAGCAATAGCACTTAGGCTTATATACTGCTTCACAGTGCTAAAACAGTATAGGAAACAAAAGTAATACAATCCATTACTACTTTCATTATAGGGTTATGATAATGGAATCTTGCAAGTCAGAATGTGCTTCCCCTTGCCCTCCTTTTATCTTCACGAAAGATTGTCTTGTCTAAGATGCTTGCTTAGATTACAGTTCTGATCTGGACTTCTTTTATCTGACCATTGTCTTCTTGGTCTCCTGTTCCTCAAGATTATTCCTTCTGTCCATTGCAAATAAAAAACTGAGGTCTTGCTTTGGAAAAGGCTGCATGCAATAATTTCACATAATGTAATTCATAGCAATAGCACTTAGACATATATACTGTTTCATAGTGCTTTTACAGCCCTCTCTAAGCTGTTTACAGTCAGCATATTGCCCACAACAATCTGGGTCCCCATCTTACCTGCCTCGGAAGGATGGAAGGCTGAGTCAACCTTCAGCCAGTGAGATTTAAACTGCTGAACTGCAGCTAGCAGTCAGTTGAAGTAGCCTACAGTACTGCACTCTAGCAACTGTGCCACCTTAGCTCAGTGTAAATACCTCTTTCTAATTCAAAATAATTAAACAATTTGTGAAATAATTGCTAGGAAGTCTCCGTTTCTCCATCTTTCTCTCTCACAGTTATCTTTGACTAATTCAATGAATGCAACGCTGACTATTTTCTTTTCTTCCCCATTCAAATCACTTTTTTCAATTGCAAAGTATTTCTGATACAGCAACATAGCTGCAGGAGATGCCTGCTCCTGTATATGTGCATGTATGCCGATGCAGCTGTTTGCTGAATTTTATTTTCTGAAGACTACTCAGCCCAAGCTTTAGGGTTCCAAAATGTGTAATTTCAGAAAATTATTTCAGAATTTTGGGGAAATTATACACTTTCACTTTCCTACCAGCAGCTCCCAGAGATCTTCAAGTTTAGAAGAGTATGAGTGGCTGTGTGACAATATGTCAGGTTTAAGTCAGAAAAGACATCTTAATTTCAGTAAAATGGAAAGCATAAGAAAGAAATTCAAGTCAACTCTGCCTTGATTTTATTATACATAAGTTTAAGTAGAGCGGGGCTTTGAATGAGTTTTAAGATTCTATTACAATACCTTAACCACATTACAGTACAATCCAAGACTTCTAGCAATTCCTTCTTCCTGACTTTACCCATCTTGCAGGGCTGACAAGGGGAGAAGAGGAAGGGAAAAACATATAAAGTAGAAGGTCATCACTGTGATCAGTCCAGATACAAACTGATACACAGAAAGTCCTTGACATATGGCTCTTGGTTTAATACAGTTCAAAGTTATGACAGCCTTGGTGACTTATGATCCATTTATACTCACATTTATAATTGTTGTACCACCCTTGAAGTCATATGATTGCAATTCAGGCACTTAGCAATCAGCTTGCATTTACAACCAGTTGTAGTTTCCTGCAGTTATGTAATGATTTGTGACCTTTTCTGCTAATTCACAACAAAAAAATTCCCATTGGACAAGTTGGATTCACTTAATGATTGTGTAAATTGCTATAAAACTAATCTGACCAAAGTTACCACCGTAATGATTTACAACAGAAATGCTGGTCTCAATTTTGGTTGTCAAGGATCAAGGATTACCTGAATACATACACACACACACACATACACATACACATATGTATACTGTTTATTATGCCTATCCTTATTATGCTAAAGACTTTTTGTTCATTGAATTTTCAGAGTCAAATTCACAATATGTCAGCGTTCCTGACACAATAATTATTTATGAGAATTATTTATAGAGATTTCAAAGCAGAGTTCTTAATATACTTTTTCCCCTTATTTCTCGGTCCAGGTACTTCTGCAACTCTATACACTGACATCATAGATTTTGTAATTTTTGAGGTCCAAGTCAAAGTGGTTGACAACAGTGGCAAAAGCTGTGAAAAGCATGTGGTAATTCCTCTGCAAGCCTGTGAATGTGATCAAAATGGAATGTGTGTCAAAATGGCTACCAAGAGAGTTAGAATTACAGTTATTGGTGGTGGTGGAGCAGGTGGTGGAGGAGCAGATGGTGGTGGTGCAGGTGGTGGAGGTGCAGGTGGTGGAGGAGCGGGTGGTGGAGGAGCGGGTGGCTGGGGAACAGGTAGTGGAGGAACAGGTGGTGGAGGAGCTGGTGGTGAAGGAGGGGATGGCTGGGGAACAGGTAGTGGAGGAACAGGTGGTGGAGGAACAGGTGGCTGGGGAACAGGTGGAGGTGATGGTGCAGGTGGCACTGGTAACGAACATTCACATAGTGGCACTAGTGGACATGTGATTGACGTAGGAGGAACAAGGCAAAATTCAGGAGATACGTCTCTTAGCGCTGCTGCCATTGGCCTGATGATTCTTGGAGGATTAATATTTGTGTGTAAGTATTCTATAAGGATAGAATTATTCCTTTTTTAAAAAATGTCTTTCCTAAAATATATAATTTTTGACTTCTATAAAACATTTTGCTGCAATACATAATGTTTCTATAAAATACACCATTTGATCCCCATTAATTGGGAAGGAATGATCAAAAACAATTCTATTTGTATCCTCAAACTTTGCCGTAGAGGTTGACTGATAAAGTACACTGACAATACCAGAATGTTGCTGTGAACCTGGTCACAATTTTTCCATGCAAGAAGAAAAAAAACTGAGTTAAAATGTTTCTGCTCATGATGCCCATCTTGAAATGCATCATCTGCTGAATGGAAATACACATGCTGATAATATTAGTTTTCAAAAATCTTCACTATTATCCTGAAAAATATTTGCTCATTTATTTAAGAATGTGATTGTGATTCTCAAAGAAAAAAAATCTCAAGAATATCTCTTAAACTACAAGAAAAAAACACATTACCATAAATAATGAAAATCATCAATAAAAACATGTTAAAAGCTCTAGATAACTGATATAAAATGTTTAATACATGGCACTGAAGGAATTAAAATTTAAAAGTATATGCCTAGCACCAAAAATCAGTAATGTAAATGCCAGAAAAAAGTTTCCAAAGTGTGGGGGAGCGGCAGCTAAGATAACTGTGTCCAAATATTCACTCAGCACACTTCAACCTGTAAAGATACCTGGAGCAAGAGCCTTCAGAAATGATTATACGGCTTTGATAGACATTGTAGACCACAATTAGACTGGTCCCATGTTATTGTGTGCCTCTATTTATATACAGGTCAAATATTTAGTCAACTGATGAAAAGTACATGACTTTGTTTCATTTTGGTTTATCAGTGGTACCAATTCTGATGTCACAGAGTGATTGTTTTGGTTATCTGGGATCCAGATCTGCTGGTGGAGTGGGAGCTGGATTTGAGCCTGTGCCTGAATGCACAGAAGGAGCTATTCATTCCTGGGGAATTGAAGGAGCACAGCCTGAAGACCGGGTTAGTTCTTTATTGAAACACACAAAGACATAGGCAATATTCCCATGTCTACTTGCAGATTTCTACTTGCATTATTTCAGCATCAACCAACTGGTTCCCGCCTGGTGCCTTAGGCCAAGTTCCCGCCAGATCCCCAATCACCAAGACCAAGGGCTAGTAGTTGACTATAGAAAATCTTTACTTCTTCTTAGACTAAGGAACCTCTTTGCCACTTTCCATCAGTTGTTCTCCATTTTTTATGACCTAGGAGGCCAATTCGTACCTTATTAAGAAAGAAAAGTGCAGACTGCTTTGCTTCCCATTGCTTAATCACTGACATACTCTCAGAAAGGACAGATGAATAGGTAGAATCAGCAACAAAGAAGCCTAGAAGAGATTATTAGTGATGGACCTCAGCAGGTACCCTACTATTTCAGGCAAAAGAAAAGTTGCCCTCAAGCTCAATTGCGCTAGGAAGACAAGAGCAAAAATATCAACCACACAAGAAGGCTGATACTACTTTTATTGAGATTAGTATAAATAACAGAATCTTGAAAGACTGATTCTACTATACTTCCTTCTTATAGTCCAGTGAATTAGGGAAGAATCTGACTAAGCTTCTTCTGAATGTTTTCTCATTCTGGACCTGAAAAATAGGTAACAGATTCTGCATAACTCTGTCAATGTCATATTTCTTATTTTTTACATCCCCAACCTGACTCTGTGAACACAACCCTGCAGGGGGGAGGGGCGATGTTGGCTATTCTACAATAGTGGTTTGCTGCCACCTCATTCCAGGAGGTTTTGCCCCAATGATCTCCCATCCCAGTACTAATCAAGTTCAAATACTGATTGCTTCCAAACCAACCAAGATCACTTATGTGCTGATACTAAACCAGATGGACCCATTACTGTCACAAAGAACTACAGTACTATAGATTCTATAACCAATCAAAGGCATACTTGCACACAAATCTAAGGTTGTGTTTCTACCAAATGCACTATTGCTTTCCATTATATTAACAGTTCCCCTAATCACAGCAAAATAATCTCGCTCTTAAATTTATGTTACTTATTAATAACTTAGCTTGGGCTTTCTTTCCAGGATGTGTCAAATATCTGTGCACCAGTAACTGCTGCAAGTAAAGGGGAGTTTGCAGACTCTTCAGGTAAACAAACTAACATTTAACTTGCAAATTATGATAGTTGATGGGGATAGCAATAGCAGGAAAGTGGAGGAGTGAATTTGTCATTATTCTACTTACTTCTTATCATTTGTGGAAATAGAATCTCTGTCGGCCCATGAAAATAATTACAAAAATTATTATACAAGAGTATCCGCACAGGAACACAGGAGTGACTGTAATATTCGCAACAGATCAATAGAAATTGATCTCAATTGTTTTACATTCAGTTTTGCAATGATTAATTGATCAGCAAATTGATCACTATTGTTCTTTGGATCTATTATGTGTCATCATCGACGCTATAATTATCATCATAGCCACTGTTTCATGACGGTTCTCCTCTATTTTCTGTGGCTGATTTAAATTGATATTGGCAGGTAGGAAGAAAAGTTGCTTATAGGGCCCCTTACATGTTGTGTGCCACAGAGCTTGATACTTCCCCCTCCTGTTGACATGAAAATGCTGGAGGAAATCATCTTCCAATTTGGTGACATATCATCAATATGTACCGCATGCAGATGATGCCCAGTTGCATATCTTGACCGCTCGTTAGTTGAGTTAGCGAGCCAATGTTTGGAGTGTTTGGAGGCTTCAGGCCTGGATGAGGAAGAACAGCCTCAGGCTCAATCCTACCAAGTTTCTATATTTGTGCCCCCATTACTGACTCTCCATTCTGATACTCCATGGAGTTGTAATTACCCATTGAGATGTATGAAATTTAGCAGTCCTCTTGAACTCTCAGTTCTCAAAGACCAGGTGGAAGCTATGGCTAAGGACTTTCGTGGTTGTTATTGAAGATAGCCCAGAAGCTACAGCCAGTCTAGAATGTGACAGGACAGGTAATGAGGGAGTATTATATGTGCATCACTTTGCAAATTGCACTGGTTTCTACTAAACTTCAGAGTACAATTCAAGCTGGTGGTTATCACTTTTACAATGTTTCAAGGCATAAGGCTAGGCTACCTGAGAAACTGCCTATGTCTATCATCTTTTCCCATGTGATTGGGCCCAGCAGGGTGGGCGTACTGCAAGTCCCCTCAATTAAACACTACATTTTGCAAAATCCAGGAATTGTGCCTACTCTGTTTCAATTCCTGCCTTTTAGAACAGGGGTGTCAAACTCGATTTCACTGAGTGCCGCATCAGGGTTGTTTTTGACTTTGGAGCGCCAGGGTGAGTGTGGCCAGCTTCACATCATTCATGTCAGGGACACCTTTGGTGGCCATAGCACTCTGCCAGTAAAAATGGGGTCGCAAGCTCCGTTTCTGAGTGCAGTGGCCTCCTGCAACCTTCTTTTCAGCAAAAACAGAACTTGGGAGGGCTGCATGCAGCCCTCGCAAGCTTTGTTTTCAGTTGCGATGGCCTCCTGCAACCCTCTGCCAGGGAAAACAGAGCTCGGGATGGTCGCATGCAGCCCTCATGGGTTCATTTTTGCTGGCAGAGGCACCGCGGGCTGGTCCTCCGCTGTTTCCTTCGTTTAGATCTGTGGACCAGATCTAGCACTGGGCCTTGAGTTTGACACCAGTGCTTTAGAATGATCTCCCCACTCCCCAAGTGAGTTATTGGTTACCACCCTTATGTTGTTCAATAAACTATTGAAGAGCTAGTTATTTTCCCAGGCCCTGAAGACAGATTATTGTATTGTCCTTTTGTTTTGTTTTGAATAAAATAAATAAATTATCATCGTTATAGATATCTACACAACTAAATATGGTGATGGAGGAATGGTGAGTTCAGGAATTGAAGAAACAACAGGACTTGGAGCAACAAAAGGCTATGGAACTGCACTTGGTTATGGGACAACCACAGGCTATGGGACAATGGGACGGAAAGATACATTTGGAGGAATAAAAGAATACCGAGAAAGTGGTGTGAATATGGCTTTCCTAGACAGCTACTTCTCTGAGGTAAACCATTTTATCTAGCAAACTATAGAGAATGGTAGTCAGTTATTATTAGGAATATTTGCTTAGCATTATGTTCAGATTTATGAACACAAGCCTAAACTACATTATGACAAGTAATGGTAGTGGTGCAAAGTGCTCATAACTTGCAGTATTTGATACTCCTTGGTGCAAAATGTGGACTGCATTTCCACAGTATGAAGTAAAATGCAAGTTATCCATGTTATGAAATGCGACTATACAGCACTTTTGATCAGTTTGAAACAACTGATATAATTGAAATCCAAGTTAATCACCCTGCTTTAGTACTTACTTTTTAAGATTGATATTCTTTTTCCTCTTAATGATAAACAATGCTAATTCTGTCTTGCTTATTTCTTTTTAGAAAGCATTTGCCTATGCTGATGAAGATGAAGGCAGACCTGCAAATGACTGTCTCCTAATATATGATCATGAGGGCATAGGCACTCCTGTTGGTTCCATTGGCTGTTGCAGTTTTATTGGGGATGATCTGGACGATTCCTACTTGGATACCCTGGGTCCTAAATTTAAGACCTTGGCGGAGATCTGCTTAGGAAGAGAGATTGAGCACTTCCCAGATCTCAATATGCCTCTGCCCAATCCTGATATTGAGATAAATTTGCCACCACCTGGAACCACGATTGTTGTTAACACATCTTCATCTATGCCTCAACCTACTCCTGTTGGTGGTAGCACGGTCGTTACAGAAAATACTTACACCACCACTTCCAATGTACAACCTCCAAGGCCAATGCCTGATCCTATGCTCCATGGTAATGTAGTTGTAACAGAAACATATACTTCAGGCTCAACAATGAAACCTCCTACACTTAATGTTGATCCTCTGAGTGGATCAAATGTTGTAGTCAGAGAAAGAGTGCTGGGTCCTGGCCCAGTCACTGATTTGCATGGTATGATAGATATTCCCGATCTACCAGGTGGGTCGAATGTTGTGGTCACAGAAAGAGTAATTGCTCCTAATTCAAGATTACCAGCTTCTTTGAGCATTCCTAATCTGACAGAAGGGTCAAATGTGGTTGTGACCGAAAGAGTGATTCGACCTGCTGCTAGTGTACATGGCAACATGACCCTCCCTTCTGACCTATCAAGTGCCCGTAATGTGTTTGTAACCGAAAGAGTTTTGTCTGGAACAGGACCGAGTGGTGGCCCTGGGAATCTAAGTAGTGGTCCTAATTCATTGTTGGCTTCTGATAATATTCTTAGTCAGGCAATTGGAACAGCTTCTCCTGGTTCAACTCGAAGAAGGGTAACAAAATACAGCACTATACAGTATTCTAATTAGTAGTGATCACTTGTGACTACATGTTTCCTGTCCCTCTTTTTACTTTTTAGATTCGCTGCCAAATAATGATTTTATTATTTATAGGTAGCAAATCAGAAATCAGAAAAGTGATTCTCATCTGAAACAGCCTCTCCTAACATTTAGTTATAAAATAAAATATAGGGGCACAGCCAACATAAGAAAATCCTGATATATTGCCTTTGGAAACATGATAGTGTACATAATGGAGGAATCACTAACAGAGCCTTTTGTATGTATTTGGTGTTGAGCAATATTTAGACTAACATATCACTTCTGCTTTGTACTTATTAACACCATTGTAAGGAAATACAACTGTGCACAAAGTGATTCATAGGAACTGTTAAATTCTGGAATTCCTTACTGTATTTTAAAGCAGTTGCATAGAAACTGTTCCAAATAATGATCTGATAAATTCAGCAGTTTGGTTTCATCTTAAAGCAGTTAGTCAACATAAGCAAAAAAAAAAAAGTGACAACAGAAAAAAGGGCATATATTAATGCTGTATCTCTGAACAAGATTGTGTGAATTACAATCAGTAGAGCAGTCCTTAAGAATGACAATATTCTGCTGTAACTATAGAAATGGACAAGATGTTAACAGGTTTAGGCAGCATATCATGTATTGTGAAAGTATTTATACAAATACTCATTTGTGCTTCATTTAAATTTTCATTTCAATCATATACCAAAAAACAACAACAGCAACAACCACCTTCCTCTGATTATACAGAGATAAAAGGGCTATATATGAGTTAAACAGAAATTTGAATACCAAAATATTCTTCTCCCAAGAAAATAAAGACACAAGGTATCTACATGTTTAAATCCCAAATGCTGAGCTATTAAAATAAAGTATAGGCTTCATTAGTCAGAATCCAAAAAGCTATTTTAGACTTAGAATTGACAGAAAAGTGATAGAAATTTAGATCTATTCATTTTAATAGCAAATCACAATACACTATTGTAGTCATTCTGTCTATTGATATAGGGTTGTGGAAATTTTAAAAAAATGTTGATTTCATTTTCAATTAAAAGAGTTCAGATGACTTCCCATCAGTTTTTAACAATTTAATTCTAACAAAACCTTGTGTTTCAGAGCAACAGCTTATAGCAATGTTTGGCATGAAAAAGTAACAAAGTTCTTTAGAACCTGACCTTCACGATTTAGTTAGGTACCATATGTAAACTAAACGTAGCTCCAATATGCAGTTGTTAAACGCAGGGAATTTTCACCACCAGATTATGGTAAACTATCCTCTTTATCTTTTATGTACACCAGGGGTGTCAAACTGGCGGCCCACAGGACAAATGTGTCACACGTAGGCCACGCTCATCCCAGCTCCGCAAAGGGAAAAAACTTTACAAAATATCATGTGATGGCAGCGTGACGCTGCGAGTTTGACACCTGTGATGTACACTGTTAGTTTTAGAATTCTCTAGAAAAGTAAGGATGTGGGTTTTTATCTCTGCTCCTGGTGTTTAATTTTCTTCCCAATTTAACATGCATGTTGACCAACCCAAAGATACTAAATAAGATGTAAACACAAGAGCAATTTCTAATACATCTACCAACATGATGTAGTATCTACAGTTGGTTTTTCTTTTGCAAAAAGATTCGCCTTCAGCTTTTTTTTCTACAGACAAAAATATGGCATTGTACCTTTAGTTTGTCTTTATGTCTTTTTAAAAAATCTTCCCAAAGCAACTTGAAACCTTGCAAAATATTCGAATTGTGCATATGTATATTTTAATTCTTTCCCAAATAATCCTGGAAATTATAGTTTCAAATATGAGACATCTTTCACTTACTTCCCCTAATTACTAACTTATGTCTTGTAATCATTTAATGAGACATTAACCATTATGTAATTATTTAATGCTACACCTATTTTGTTATATGCAGAAATCACCCCAGTCACTATTATATTTTTGTGTAGTTCAAGTATGACGAGTTTTATACCTGTATTAAATGAACATCCATCTTTTAATTAAAATCCCTATTTTATTCTTTAGCTCAGGCAGCATGCATGACACTTCCAGGTGTGTAGAAAAGGTGGTGTTGCCATGCTGTAACGCTGTTTATATTGTTTGACCCACCCCCTTGCTCCTTCTAGGAACATTGCTGCTTGAGTTTGATTTGGTTATAGTAACACAGGACAAAACCAAGGCTATTAAGCAGTGGTGGGTTTGCATTTTTTTTAACTACTGGTTCTCTCATGCGTGTGTGCGCACACGCAACACTCCGGGCGGAGCCTCCCGTCACTGCCTCTACTGATTCACGCAGTCCGAGCCAAACCAGGTGCAACCTACCTCTGCTATGAAGTAGTCATTTGAATTCCTCTGTTAAAGGGAACACTATTTAACTGTACCCATGACAATATGTTGAATAATCTGAAGAGTTGCTGCAACCCTGGGGGCTAAAAAAAATGAAAAAAAATGTATTATTTGACCTTGTAAATTAAAACCCATGGCAAATGTATCTTACAGGATGAATCACAAAGTCTGTTGATAAATGGTGAAATGTATGTGTGTGTGTGTATATATTTATATATACACACACATTACATTTTCTAAAAGGCATCAACATAAGCCTTAAGGAAGTTGTACTTCTTACAACATGTCTAATGAACTAAAATAATATGACATCATAATATTACAAGGCTGTATTTGCGGTCATTTTTAAATTATTTTTATTCTTCTGAAAGCAAATTTTATGTCCAAATTCATGTTGTAGGATGCAATAACTCCAATTAAAACATTTTTAATGAAGATCTTTCTAGGAAATAATTGTCTTTAACTGCACTGACTCTCTTTACAAATTTAATCCTGAAAAAAATGTAGGCTTTTTTGTTTTCCAACCAGAAACAAGTCTGTCATTCAAGTCAGGATGTCTAAATACTTTCTAAGTATAAGCTCCCATTGCTGGTTTTGGGTGTGATTGCTTTTCAGAAAGAATGTTTTCTCTGGGAATGAAATGTCATAGTTGTAGTATTACAATAAATTGGCACACAAGCTAAAAGTTGAAGATGTATCGTAATATTAATAAAATGCCTGGGCAAATTTCTCTTTACTCTTTTAATGCTTATTTACTACTGAACATGCTGTAGAATTCCTTAAGCTGAAATTTGAAGGACATAAGAAACAACAAGATTGCTTTTACAGTACTCTTCATACCAACCATTTGACGGTCCGGTCTAGTTAAATGGCATTTTAAAAAAAACATGCTGTTGAATCATACTGACCTTCTTGTTTTTTTATTAACAATTAAACAAAATATCCTAATTCCTTTGCTTTTTTTCAAAATAATGTTGCATAAATATTTCTCAAGCAAAACTAACAATACAAAACTGTTGGAAAAGCTTCTAAACTGGATAACAATTGCAAGCATGTTCTCTCTGAAGGAACATAGGTCATCTAGAAGGAAGTATCTGCCATCAATCTTTAGCCGCAATGAATAAGGAAGACTGGTAAGAATTTCAATGTGAAATATCAAGCTTTTATCTCATATGCCTGCTTACAAAAAGCTAAGTTATTCAATCCTAAATGCTGGGTAATGGCCTCTCTCTTTTTAAATCAAAAAGATTCTCAATCTTTGCTTCAATAAAACCGCACCATAGCAGCTGGGTAGGGTGTGGCTATTTATGTGACTCAAAACTGAGCTAAGACAACAACATTTTAGAATCGTTCTTATACAGTAAAAGCCAGATGAAACCCACAATAAATGTTCTATGTATCCAGCATTGGTCCAGTCACTCCACGAAATAAAAGCAGATGTTCAAAGCCATGCAACAGCATCTAATTGCCAATCTGCTCAGCTTCCATAGATAGAAATAACGTTGGTCTTACCTGAACGTGTCTTTTAAGAGGAGGAGAGGGAATGGTCACCTGTGGGTATTCTCAAAGCCTGATTGGTCCAAAGACTGAGAGCAAACGCTTAAATACTGGTGCCTTCCAGTCCTATCCCAGTTTCCTCGAAGGCGAACGGTAGAACTGAAACGACAAAAAAAAACAACCACAAACCCCCCCGGGAACCACCCGGGCCCTCCCCTTGGCCCCAACAGAACAATACTGAGGGCGGGTCATGACCATTCCCTCCCCTCCTCTGAAAAGACACGTTCAGGTAAGACCAACATTCTTTTTCCAGAGGAGGGGAGGGAATGGTCACCTGTGGGACATACCCAAGCTATAGTCCCAGGGAAGGAGAGCAGGAAACCACTAAGGCCCAAGGGGAGCAGCAGTCGCCACCCACTGCAAGACCAACCGACCAAATGACGTATCCGCCTAAGCGAAGGCATCCAGATAGTAATGTCAGGCGAAAGATGACGGAAAAGCCCAAAAGGCCACATGACAAACATCAGCAGATGGGGCCCTCACAGCCCCCCACCGCCGTGGACACGGTACTCCTAGGAAAATGGGCCGTGATGCCCAACGGGGCTGGACGACCAGCTGCCCCGCAAGCCCCGCAATGGCCTGATGCAGCCAACTGCCAATGGGGGTCGAGGATCCCCCAGAACCAAATGGTCCCGGTGGGAACGAAGCAGACCAGGCCTCCGACAAACGGACCCCCTCGGCCCGCCGAAGGTAATCTGCAGAGCACGGCGCATGTCCAACCGATGCCAGAGCCCCCCCCCCCCATCAGTGGAATGGGCCCGGGCAAGGTTGGGCAGGATGAACTCCCGAGCCTCATGAAAGGGGGTGCTCACCTCCAGGAAGCAGGCAGGGTCAAGGTGAAGCACTGCCCTGTCCTGGAGAAGACAGCAAAGGGCAACCCCGGAGAACAGGCCGCCCAACCCCACAATACACCAGGCGGAGGCAACCGCCACCAGGAAGCCGCTACCAAAGACCAGAACCACAGATGAACAGACCGAAGAGGTTCAAAAGGAGCCCCCATCAAGGCTCTGAGAACCACGGGAACCCGTGGAAGGAGGGAGGCCCAAGATTAGCTGCCCCCTACAGAAAAGGCTTGATCAGGGGAACCCGAGAGAGGGAGGAAGACCCCCCCAGGACCGAAGATAAAGCCGTCAACGGGTGGCGCAACGCTTGTGAAAACCCTGTCGTCAAGGCCTTTCAGCCAGAAATCCGATCCGTTAGGAAGAGACCCCGTTGGGAGAAATGCCAGAAGGAGAACACCACCGGACAAGAGCGCCCAGATGAAAACGCAGCCGCGGGTCGTAGAAGGGCGCCGAGGCACCACAAGACATGAAGGACCCCAGCGGACAGGCCACCCCCCCCCAGCAGCCGCCGGCAGAATCCAGGCAGACAGATGGAACCACTGGGCCCCAGGTGAAGCAGGACCCCCTGCTGCCAGACCACCTCTTCCTGCAGGATCCTACGCGAAGGGGCCAGAGACAGCTGGATGAGGCCCGCGAACCAAGGACCCTGGGCCACAAGGGGCCATCACAACGACCAGAGCCCTCTACGCACCCACCTTCCGGAAGGACCCCGGAATGTGGGGGACGGGAGGAAATGCATACAGAAGGCCCGCAGGCCACATGCTCCTGAGGGCGCCCACACCCTCCGTAGACCAGGACAGGAACCGGGTGAAAAACCGGGGAAGTGGCGAGCTTGTGGCGAGGCGAATAGATGCACCAGAGGAGCACCAAACTACTGACAGAACCCCCCAAAACAACGACCGATGGATGGAGTTGCCACTCACCCTTTTTTTTTTTTTCAAATATATTTTATTCATTTTCACATTCCATTTTACAGTCACTTATATACTGGATAATTGCTATAAGAAAAGAAATAGAACAAGATAAAAAAGAAAACACAACTCATCATTCACAACCCCACCTGACACTTCCATCCTCCATACACCCCATCTTCCCCCTCCAACTTTCCTTTCCTCCCTCTAACACTCCCCTCCTACTTCCCTTTCCCCTCAAACCTTCCTTCTCCCCTTACTCCCAGCACGCCCTCCTTACATTCCCCTTACTCCTTCCTTACTCCTCCCTCTTCTTTCCCTCTACCTCCCCCCTTGGTGTATTCCTTTATTCAACTGTTGTTTATTAATATAGTATAATAAAAAATAAAATAAACCAAGGAAAAAAAATATAAAGAAAGAAAAGAAAAGAAAAAAAAAAGAACAACCGTATACAAGTGCATTCTTTTTCTTATTGAGACTATATTAACACCCACCCACCCACCCACCCTAAATCCCCATCCCTAATCCTCCCGACTTCCCAGGGCCCACACCTGGCACTGCCCTCTGTCTGAAGTATCTTATGATCGTATGGATTAAAAATAAAAGTAATATATTTAAAAAAAATAGATAAAAAGAAAATACAATTTATATAAAGGAAAAGAAAGGAAAAGAAAAAGAAAAGAAAAAAAGAAAAAAAAGAACTCTTTGTATTAAGCTCAGCCCCCCATCTTTATTTATGTTTAAATAGTGTAAATCATTCTATATGTATTTTATTCTCGTCTCTTGCTTCTTTGTTATTTACCCCAACCTCCTGTAAACTCTCCAGATTCCGCATGCATTTTACCCTCATCCCTTGCTTCTCTGATATTTACCACTATCAAATTTATGCAGACATTAGTTTACAATCTAGCTCAAAATAATTTCACCAAGCTTTCCCTTCTAATAAAAATTAAGTAGCATGGATCATTCCACATATTCAAATAATACTTTCAACAAGAATCAGTTTACCTTCTATTTTAAGATAATCTCATCAAACTTTCCCTTCTAGCAGGGTTTAAACAGCGTAAATCATTCTGCATACATTTTACAAATATACATACAGCATCATCTTTGTTTATATTTAAATAGTGTAAATCATTCTATATGTATTTTATTCTCGTCTCTTGCTTCTTTGTTATTTACCCCAGCCTCCTGTAGACTCTCCAGATTCCGCATGCATTTTACCCTCATCCCTTGCTTCTCTGATATTTACCACTATCAAATTTATGCAGACATTAGTTTACAATCTAGCTCAAAATAATTTCACCAAGCTTTCCCTTCTAATAAAAATTAAGTAGCATGGATCATTCCACATATTCAAATAATACTTTCAACAAGAATCAGTTTACCTTCTATTTTAAGATAATCTCATCAAACTTTCCCTTCTAACAGGGTTTAAACAGCGTAAATCATTCTGCATACATTTTACAAATATACATTCAGCATCACCCCACCAATATCCGATTCCGCTTTTTCTACCGGAGAGAAGTCGCAAACCCCCATTCAATCCACAACTTTGACGAATATTTTAGAATGTCTAAATCCTCGATCTCCGCTTTTCTGCTTCTCCGAGGGAGGGAGAGCTACCCCCTCCATCTTGCAATGGAATGTCTAATAGGAAAAGATCGTAGTCTAAAGACTGAGTGCCTTGCAAATTGTTGGATCTAGACAAAGTTACCATATCTTAAACCAGACAAATATTTTGAAGACATAGCTAAATCCTCGATCTCCACTCTTCTGCTCCCCCGGAAGGGGGAGAGCTACACCCTCCATCTTGCAGCCATGTGATCTGCTGCTTGCCTTCTCCTTCGGCTTGTCTTTCCTCTTTTCCAAGTGAGTCAGGAAGTCCCGCCTTCAAAGTCTTGCAATAGAAATCTCGAGCCTCCGAAACAGAATTGAGACGAAGTCTTTGATTCTCAAATGTGACCGTAATGCCGGCTGGGGCCTCCCATTTATATTGAATCTGATGATTTCTAAGCTCTTTAGTTAAGAAAGTATAGTCACTTCTTGCTTTTAACATCTGGAATGGCACCTCTTTGAAGACAATCAAATCCTGGCCATCAATTCGCAAACTATTATTGTAAAACTTTTGCATGATCGCGTTTCTGGATTCTTTTGTGGAGAAATATATAATTATGTCCCTCGGGAGCTGTCGCTGTTCCGCTACCAATGAATTCTGGCGATAGATTTTCCGAATCTGCCAATCAAAATTAAGTCCCGGGCTTCCCACCGCATGGCTGAAGGCTTCAACAAAGATCTGTTTCAGATTCTCTCGCTCCTTTTCGCGGAATCCTCTGACTCTTATTGCAAATGCCTTCTTGTTAAAATCTATCATAACGAGCTGTTCTTGAGTATCTCTAATTTTTTGTTGTAATGTTTGGATATTAGTAGTCAAATTAGAATTAGCCTCCTCCAAGCTTACCAATTTATTCTCCACTTCAGCGGTATAATCTGTCAGGGCAGACACGGCTACAAACGTATTCGCCTTCATTTGGGCAATTTTAGACTTTAAATTACCATATAGCTCCAATACAAATTCTTTAATTTCTTGTTTAAAATCATTAAACATTTGAAAGAAAAGTTCCTGTGTTAAGAATTCTCCAGTAGAGGGCGTAGGAGACAAGGGCTGCGATTCCATAGTAGATTCTTTAAATTCATTCGTAGGTTCTTTAAGTTCTTTCTTCCTGGGGGCGGAGCCTGTCGCCGAAGAGGACTCAACGGAGCTCCTCTCAGAGATCTGGTCTGTATATCTAAATAAGATCATAGATATCACCCCTTTTTGGCTAAGAAAGGGGCAGGGAGTGGCTCCGTGGCTAGGGTCTATTCGTAATTCACAGCCTTTTTCTTTTTTTTGGCTTGGACAGAGATTAGATCCAGCGTAAGCGGAGCCTTTATCTCCAGCCAGTTCTTCTCAGCTGCTTTTTTTGCAGCCCTAGACAGGCGACCCCCCCCCCCAGGACAAAGCAAGTTGTTTGAAGCTAGGATTAATACGGGCGGGTCCCACCCCTGTGAGATTTATGCTTTTATTACTATCTTAAACACCAGCCTCATTTGTCCTAGAGGCTTCTTTGTTTAAACGGACTTCAAAATGGCGATTTCTCTCCGTTGGTGACTGATAGGGGATGTACTTAGCCGGCTTTACCTTCCTGCAGACCGCTCCTTAACAAAATAACTTTTTTTGGGAAACAGAGGGGAGCGAGAGCGCTGTTTATTTGTTTATTTATAATGGCACCTGGGTCAAAATCGAAGCTACGAGTTGCCACTCACCCTTGACCAGAGTCGCCCCACTCAGCCAAACCGCTGGGATGAAGGAGAGCCCGGAGATGTGCCCCGACACCAAGGACAACTGGAGCCTCTCCACCCAAGTGCCCAGTAACAGAGTTTCCAGCCCGAGAGCCCGAGAGCAGGACCCCCCCCCCGAAGATAGACGTGGGTCTTGGTGGCCACATCGTCCATCAGGACCACCGGGGCCTGAAGGTGTCACAGAGCCTGGCGGACCTCTCCTGCCCCAGTCAAGTGATGTTGTGGCGAAAGTCTGAAAACGACCACCTGACCTGAACCCTCCGGAAGCCCACCAGGGGCCCCCCACTGAACAGGCCCGCGTCCGTGGGGATGCACGCCCTGGCCGGCTCCCCGAAGCAGCAGTCCACTGAATGGCCGGGAAAATGTCCACCCCAGCGAGACCCACCCCCCCACCGGGAGGCAGAGGATCCGAAGGGAGGAGCTCAATCGCCCCCTTTGACAAGGAACGAGGTCCCCCCGAAGAGGCCGAAGAAGCCTGGCTCGCGGGAAGAAGCCTGGCTCGCGGGACTATCCCGATGCCAAAAACCATCTTGTCCACTAACTGAGATAGACAGAGGATCGCCCCTTGGGCAGATGCGTCCCCCCCCGACATGGAGACCATGACTGTCGCCAGGCGAAGAACGCGCACGGAAGGGGAGAGGTGGCCCCTGGGGAGGTCCACTGAGAAACCAGGGATCCGAAGTCACCGGAAGGCGAGCTGAAGATCCACAAAGGCCTGAGGAAGACCCTGCCTGAACCAAGACATCGCCTAAAGAACATTAGAGTCCCACTGGGATGGAGCGCAGATGAGCTGCCCTGGGCCGCCAGAACCCTCGTGAAGGCCCGGGGAGCGGAGGCCAGTCTGAAGGGAAGAACCTTGTATAGGCAGTGACCGCTCCCGTGGGAAAACCCCCAGAACCAGCGATGACCGGCCAGAATTGGGATGCGACGATAGGCCTCCATGAGAACCACTGAGGCCAAGAAGACCCCTTGGTCGATGCCCAGAGGACATAAATGAGGGAAGTCTATTGCATCGCTTTGCCCCAGAAAATGGTTTAGACGGAAGAGGCCCAAAAGGCCTCCAGCCCCCCGTCAGAACCACAAACAAGTGGAAGAAGTGGTCCAGGCCCCATTCCTCTAGCGGAACCGCCTCCACTGCCTGAATGTCGAGAAGGAGGGCGATGGTCTGAACCATCAGGCAGCGGCACTCCAGGCTCCGGGATGGAGGGAATGCCCCGAAGAGAGTCAAAGGGGTAAAGAGAATCCCCACCCCGAGACCGTGGTGAACCATGGCCCGGACACAAGCGTCCGACATGAACTCGTCCCCGTGATCCGCATAGAGGGAAAGATGGCCGCCGACGGGACAACTTGAGTACAAGCCACTTCCTTCCGTGGTAGGGACAGCCACCTCCTCCACGAACGGGCCACCTGGACTGGTGCTGGAAGCCGTCCCCGTCCCGAAGGACGACCTGGGGAACTGCCTGACAGAGTGGAAAGAAGAGAAACATCGGTTATAGACATAATCTGAAGCCCTATACTGTGGCACATGACAAGAATGAGACTTAGACTCGGGCTTCACAGCTTTAGATGGATGAATTCCCCTTGCCTCCATTCTCAGAACGGGGTCGAGGGCCCCCCAAAAAAGGATTAGGCCCCTCGAATGTAACGGCTGCCAAGTTCCACAAGGCCTAGGCGGCCATCTGCCAGAGACGCAGCCACAGGAGCCCGTAAGATGAGACAGAAGTGGCCAGAGCACTGGACACAACTCGAGCGAGTCCAGGGTCACAACAGCGGAAAAACTGGCAGGCCACCCCGACCCAGAGGAGATCCTGGTGGAGCCACTCGTCCTGGATGGGAATGCGCTCCTTGAGTTGCATAAGCCACATGACCGCAGCCCGGCCAAAAAATAGGAGGGCTAGGACACGGATTTGATAGCCCACGCAGTGGCAATAGCACACTTACGCCCTGGCTTCAACTAATCTGTCGCATCGCCTGACGCCTCCCGAAAGGAGGATACCAGTGCAGCCACCTGAGAGGTGACGGATGGCAACTGAACAGCCTGGGCAAGGGTCCTATAGTGCCAGTGGCCAATTCTCCCAGGACACAAGAAGGAAGGGGGGATGCGCCCCCTGGCAGGTAAGGGCCTCTGTCCACAAGGGAGGAGCCAGAATCTTCCCCCTGTACGTGGCCTTGGCGGAAAAAAAAAACACATGGCCATGTCAGGATCCCTAGGTGGAGGTACCAAGGACATTCCCCACCTAGGTGCGTTCCGTGCCCTGCCCAAGAGAATTAGAACAAGTCTGGGGCAAAGAAGCCCAGAGAAACAGGCACATCCAATGGGACCGCACCCTCGTCCCCCGAGAAACCCAAGCCTTGGGGATCCTCCTCCCCCATGAGCGAAGCCTCACCAACCATGGAAGGGGGTGTAGCCCAAAACTGGGCATGACCAGACCTCCATGCCTGGAAAGGAAGCAGCATCTACTTAGCCGGGCAATGCCCTGCAACAGGCATGGGTAAAAAACCACTTAAGACTCTCAGAGAGCAGATCCAATTCCTCTATAACACCATAGGCAGAATCAGGCCCCTGGGGAGCCAACCTGCGCAAGGGTTAAGACCCCCTAGAAGCACCCCCCAAGGGATCCCCAGAGCGGGAGGGAGAGGGGGACCCCACTCCACCCGGAAAAAAACTTGAAATCTGCCTGGGGAGGCCTAGGGCAAAGAGGACTAACCCCTTAGGATTGGATCGGGCTGAAAAGGATCGGGCTCTGGGCCCACGGGGGGAGTCAGCATGCCCCACAGGGCCCTCCCCAACCTCCCGGGGCAGAAAACTGTTCCTTGGGGCCGCAGCTGCAGAATTTAGCAATTTAGAGAACCTTTTTAAAATGCCCAATTAAACCAAATGAGACCAAATTGGAATAAAAATAAATCCTACCATGGGATAATTCTCAAACAGTTCTTGGACCAGAAAAGACTGAGAGGAAACTGGGATAGGACTGGAAGGCACCAGTATTTAAGCGTTTGCTCTCAGTCTTTGGACCAATCAGGCTTTGAGAATACCCACAGGTGACCATTCCCTCCCCTCCTCTGGAAAATGTGAATGGTGCCCTCTTGCATAGCAATCTTATGTACTGTATTTTTCGGAGTATAAGATACACCTTTTTTCCTCAAAAAAGAGGCTGAAAATCTGAGTGCGTCTTATATACTGAATACTGCATTTTTGCCTCCCGAAGCCCCGCCCCTTCACAAAAATGGCCGTGCATAGCTTTATGGAGGCTTTCAGAGAGCTCCTGGGCGCTGGGGAGGGCAGAAAACGGGGCTGTTTTTTGCTCACTTTTGCCCCCCCCCAACCCACAGGAGCACTCTATAAGCCTCCATAAGGCTGTGCATGCAATTGTTTTGACAAAAAACTGGCCTTTTTTGCTCGTTTTTGTTCCCCCCCCCCCCAAGAGCACTCTGCAAGCCTCCCCCCAAGGCTATTCATGCCTTTTTGGGGGGGAAAAACAGGCCTGTTTTCACAAAAAATCGGTCGTTTTTGGGAGGTTTGTAGAGTGCAAAAACATTTGCCCCCCTTCCCGAAAGCTCTTTAACTGATTGATGAGAATACATTGATCAAGTGCTGTGCCAGCAGAAACAAAGTCTTAGGTGCTGCAGATTGTCAGCGATTTCCTTCTAAAGCACATGGATAAATACACCTGGAAACATCTACCTACCTACTGTATTTCTATTTCTCTCTCTCTCTCTCCCTCCCTCTATTCCTCTACCTACCAACCTACCTACTCTCTCTCTCCCTACCTATCTACTGTATTTCTCTCTATCCCTCTACCTACCTACTCTCTCTCTCTCCCTACCTTCCTACTGTATTTCTCTCTATTTTTCTCTCTGTGTCTCTCCCTTTATCTCCCTACCTACATAACTACTTAACTACTCTCTCTCTCTCTTCCTAACTACCTGCTGTATTTCTCTCTCTTTCCCTCCCTCTCTACCCCTCTATCTACCTACCTACTTTTTAAAAAAGAAATGCCTCTTCGAAACCTTGGTGTGTCTTATACTCCGAAAAATACAGTATGTATTCTGTATGTGAAGAAAGTAGGGATCCCATCCTACTTTCTTTCACTACTTGACTGCCACAGTTGCCAATGGGTATGTTATACACAATCCAATATATATTGTCCCTAAGATGCAAGCCATAATTTTCTAGAGTATTTTAAAATGCTATGTATACCGTCTGGAGCACATTAGAGGTAGGGCAGGACATAAACATGACAATAATTTAATGGATTTGGAAAATATGCATTGTGACATTCATTTCTATGAAACCAAAGAGATTATCTTCAACACAGAGAACCAGGATCTTCTGGGGTAAGAATAGCTGAGCTTTATTGTACTTCATTGTACATACATTTAGTAGGGGTGCTCTGGGAAAGGTGTACCAAAATTGTGTTTTCTGCAGATGTTTTTCCCCTATTCCAGGGAAGCTTCCTCATAAGTGAGGATTTATTTGCAGCATTTATAGATTGTGTGTAATTTGAACAGAGTTTCTGGGAAAGAATCAACTAGTAGGATGGAAATGATGTCAGGAACACCTAGAAACCTTTGCTCTTCCTAAGATTGAATCCAAAACACAAATCAGTTGTGTTAATTACTATTTTTCAAAAGAAAGTGTATTTCAGATATCCAATGCCTGCTCATGGATAATATTTACCATGCACATGTAGAAAGGGAACAAATATTCATTTCTAGACACGCTTTATAACATCATTAAATTAAATGATGGCAAGTTGCAGACTCAAGGTAAAGGCTACCCTTGCTCATATGTGCTAGTTGTTCCCGACCCTAGGGGGCATTGCTCATCTCCATTTCAAAGCCGAAGAGCCAGCACTGTCCGAAGAAGTCTCCATAGTCATGTGGCCAGCATGACTAAACACCAAAGTGCATGGAATGCTGTTACCTTCCCACCAAAGGTGGTTCCTATTTTTCTACTTGCATTTTATGTGCTTTCGAACAACAAGCTCAGTGTCTTAGCCACTGAGACACCATGTCCCTGTCCGCCCACCCAGACTGAACCTTAAACTTCTATAGCAACTAATACCCAAATACAAGAGATCTGCTGTGTAAGATTAAGGTGACCAGACGTCCCGATTTCAGCGGGATGGTCACGCTTTATAACAATTTGTCCCGTGTCCTGGAGCGTTTTTAAAAAGTCCCGATTTTCTGGCTTCATGTTGAAAGCCCAGTGGATTTGCTTAAGAAATCCTAACCGGGCAAGACAAAAGACACCCTGTCTAACTTCTCTCTCTCAGGCTCAGTACTTTCACTGAAGATATTAAAACTTTAAAGCAAGAAAACAGACACACACACCCGCGCCCCTTTTACCTCATTTTATAAGAAAAAATGACCTAGTACCATAGAGTACATAGGAAATACGTGGCTAGAGAGGTCACGAGTGTTACTTCCTGGATTTTCCAGAGGGGAGGGGAACGGAGGTTGGAGGTCGGCTCATGTGAAAAAAATGGTGGCAAAGTTTCTTTGAAAAATATTTCCCTGACTAATTTCACCATTTCAATTTGCTCAGTTCTTTGTATTAACATCTGCATCATTCTTGGTTGACTTGGAGTGCAAGCCTGCTGGTAAGTGAGCTGGGTTTTTTCCTTTTATTTTTTTAATGTATTTTAAAATAATATTTTATTTATTGGGCATAGGATTTTTTAAAATTCTGTGTGGATTCTTTTTTTAAATTGCCTTAGACTATTTAAAAAAAGATTCTATCCAAAATAAATTGAAGTGAAACCATGTTTAAAAATTCTATGCAGAATACTTTGAAATATATTCTGCATAGAAAGAATAGTTTGAAATGTTTTACTTCAATTTATTCTGTGTGGATTCTTCTTTTAAATTGTCTTAGGCTATTTAAAAAAAGATTCTATCCAAAATACCAAATACCAGCTGCAGTTATTCACTTAAGAACTGTGGCAAGAAAGGTGGTATAATGGGCTTAGTGACCAAAGTTACAATGGCATTGAAAAAGTGACTGATGATCATTTTTCACACTTAGCGATAATTTTCACACTTAGCAACCGTTGCAGCATCCTCATGGTCACGCGATCAAAATTTTGATGTTTGGCAACAGATTCGTATTTATGATGGTTTCAGTGTCCTGGGGTCATATAATCACCTTTTGACAAAGTCAAATGGGGAAACCAGATTCACTTATGTTACTAACTTATCAGCTGCAGTTATTCACTTAAGAACTGTGGCAAGAAAGGTGGTATAATGGGCTTAGTGACTAAAGTTACAATGGCATTGAAAAAAGTGACTGATGACTGTTTTTCACACTTAGCGGCCATTTTCACACTTAGCGACCATTGCAGCATCCTCATGGTCAAGTGATCAAAATTTTGATGTTTGGCAACAGTTACAATTTATATTTGTAAATTGTAGTTATGTTGAAATTAAAAAATAATTACAATACTATTTTTGCGTTATATGAAAATTTTTGTTGCTCCGTATAACATTTTTAATCAAGCCCCCCCCCCCGGGCCGGTCAAAGGTGTCCCTCTTTACCAATCTGAAAATCTGGTCACCTTATGTAAGATCCATCAGCAACAGAGCAAAAAACACCTTGCAGCTCACCAGCTCTTATAAAAGCAGAATTCAAGTCCATCTCCACCTCAGCAATTCATCAAAAAAATGAACCAGGAAACAAAATAAGACTTCCCAAGTCACCAGACATCACACTCTTGAAAAACCAGAGACTACACTCTCTGCCAACATCACACAGAGATTCAATTGTCTGGCTTGCAGCCAGTGCTATAGACAGGGCACCATTTATACTGAAGAATCACAGAATACATACCTGCAACAATGATCCAAAATCAAAAAGACCTAAAGTCACATCAGAATAGCCAGAGAATTCCTGGAATTCTGGCACTCAAATGAAGGAATTATCTAGAAATCAATAGAAATGATTCAATCTACAATCCAGTCAACCAACCAATTCAAACCATACACAAAAGACTAACATGAAGGATTAGTCAAAATAAGAGCTAACACCATACCATCAGCTGCAGTTATTCACTTAAGAACTGTGGCAAGAAAGGTGGTATAATGGGCTTAGTGACCAAAGTTACAATGGCATTGAAAAAGTGACTGATGACCATTTTTCACACTTAGCGACCATTTTCACACTTAGCGACCGTTGCAGCATCCCCCCGCCCCCCTGGTCAAAGGTGTCCCTCTTTACCAATCTGAAAATCTAGTCACCTTAGCCATGGCCAAATTGCTTTGCTTTCCCTTAGTGGGTTGAAACGTCATCAGAGCAGGAATGATTACCTTCAAATCCTTTAAATGTCCCATTTAAGCTTGTGGTTGTCATAAACTTGGGGCCTGGATTAAGATACGTTGTGGGTCAAAAAGGGTGCACTTTCGGCAAGCAATAGGAGGTCGTTGGATGCTTGTTAAGGTAATTTGTTCTTAATGGCGAACCCGTTGCTGCTTTGGATTTGCTGCTAATTTCCCTTGAATAGTTGTGAGTGGAAAGTGCTTTCTCCCTGCCACTTTGAATATTAAAGTTTTCCTTCCTTAACTGCTTTTTTTAATCTCTTGATAGTAACACTTCCTTTGCTGAATAGTGTTTTCTCTGCTTAGTTAATGGTTTCCCCTAAGTTATAATTCAGACCAATTTCTGTAGGAAAATTGTTTCAGCCTATTGACCAGGGTTAATGCCTGCCTAATTTCAACACAATCATGTATTCCTAATAGATCTTTTTTATAAATGTGTTTTTATTTTCCATTTTCATTTCGTACAGTCACATATACTGTGCATAACCGGGGCCATATAACATTAAACAATAAACACAACCATTCCTCTTGTCAACAATACCCCCAATAGAAACCCAATGTACCTCTTCGACCCTCCATACACCCGTTCTTTCCCCCCGCTCCAACTTTCCATCTTCCCTCCAACATTCCCCTCTACCTTACTTCCCCTCCCCCTCTACCACTCCTCTCTCCCAGTACACTCCCTCCCTTCCTTCTCACCCTCCCTCCCATCCTCTCCTCTCTCCCAACCTTCTCTACCCCTCTTTCTTCTATCCCTCTACTCCTCCCTTCGGTGTATTTCTACTATCTATTAATATATTCAGCTTGTCCTATTTTTACAGTGAAATTAAAGAGCAACAGTATACAAGTGCAGTTGCGTTACTTTAAAATCTAACACATACTATATATCCCCCCTCCCCCCCTCCCCCCTAACACCCCACCTCCCCCCCCCCGACTTCCCAGAGCCCGTACACGGTATAGGTTTTTAACAAATACAGTCTAAAATATATTAAGACAAAGGAAATAAAAAAAGAAGTTAATAACATCTCTGCATTAAACTCAGCTTCTTCCTGTTGCACTAACTTTAAACAGTTTAGATTATTCCTAATCTTAAGCATAGTCCCATATTTGTTTTGTATATAGTCAATCCATTTTTTCCAGTCTCGTTTATATTTCTCATTTGAATGGTCTTTAAGATATGCCGATATTTTAGCCATCTTGGCTAGGTTTGTAACTTTCAATGTCCATTCTTGAGTTGTAGGCAAGTCTTCCTTCTTCCAGTATTGCGCCACCAACAGTCTTGTTGCCGTTATTAAGTGCAGAACCAAATTAGTCTCTACCGCTGTAAAGTCAGTACATATACCTAATAAAAATAACTGAGGAGTAAACTTTATCCTTCTTTTAAAAATATTTTGCATAATCCACCACATTTTTATCCAAAATGCCTTAACCTTTTGACAAGTCCACCATATATGAAAATATGTAGCATCGAGAGAACCACATCTCCAACATTTAGGCTGTACATTCGAGTACATAGAAGCCAGCTTTTTAGGATCTAAATGCCATCTATAAAACATCTTATAAAAATTTTCTCTCAGGTTTTGTGCTTGTGTGAATTTCACATTTCTTACCCATATTCTTTCCCATGTGTCCAACTTTATTGGTTCTTCAATATTTTGAGCCCACTTTATCATACAATCTTTAACTAGTTCTGTTTCCGAATCCATCTGTATTAGTACATTATATATCCTCTTTATATGCATTAAACTTTGATCTCTTATTTGTTTAAACAAATTATCCTCAACTTGGATAAAACCAATTTTTTGATCTATTTTCCACCTGGCCTGTAATTGGCCATACTGGAACCATGTTTGAACTACCTTCTCCTCTTTCAATACCTCTAAAGATTTTAGTTGTAGAACCCCCCTTTCCAAAGTGAGAAGTTGTCTGTAGGTGGTTCTATCCTGTTTTTGTGCTATATTCATATTTTCAATTGCATGTCTAGGAATTGCCCACATGGGTAACTTGTCATTTAGTTTATATTGATATTTTTTCCAAACCCGCAGTAAAGCATTTCTTAAGATATGAGTTTTAAAATTCTTATCCAATTTTTTGTTGAATAACAAGTAAGCATGCCAACCATATACCAGATCGTGTCCCTCGATATTCAGTATTCTATCGTTGGTTAAACGGGTCCAATCACTAATTGCGGATAGCACCACTGCATCATAATATAATTTTAGGTTATGTAATTTCAAGCCTCCTCTCTCGCGTACATTTTGCATTATTTTCATCTTTACCCTCAGCTTCTTTCCTGCCCATACAAATTTGTTGATACCCTTCTGCCATTCTAAAAGATTCGCATCTTTTTTAAGTATAGGTAACATTTGAAAAAGAAATAAAATTTTTGGTAAGATGTTCATTTTCACTGCCGCTATCCTACCCAGCAAGGATAAGTGCAATTTCTCCCATTTTTTCATCTCTGTCTGTATACTCCGCCAAAGCGGTTCATAATTGTGCTTATATAATTTCCCGTTTGAGGCTAAAATATTAACCCCAAGATATTTGACTTTTTTGAGCACCTCACATCCTAGCATCCCTCCTAGTTCTTCCTTTTGTTTAGTATTCATATTTATAGCTAATATTTTTGTTTTTCCTAAATTTATTTTAAAACCAGACACTTGACCATATTGATTAATCGTATTCATTAAAACCATACTAGATTCCTGCGGTTGTCCAATATTATGACCAAATCATCCGCAAAAGCGCGGACTCTGTATTCTTGCTGCCTAATCTTGATCCCTTTTAGACCATCCAAGCCCCGTATTTTATTCAGCAATACTTCCAGTTATAATGAACAATAGTGGGGACAAAGGACAGCCCTGTCTTGTACCTTTTCCGATTTGAAAAGGGTCTGTTAAACTTCCATTGATGATGATTTGAGCTGTTTGCTGTTGGTATATTGCTTTGATTGACTCCTATCTGCATTTTTTGCAATATCTTCAACAGAAATTGCCAATTAACTCCATCAAAGGCCTTCTCAGCATCCAGAAATATGAACGCAGCAGGAATTTGGTTGTTCTTTCCCAAATATTCTAATGCATTAATAATTAGTCTAACATTACTCTTCATCTGTCTCCCTTGTATAAAACCTGTTTGGTAGGTATGTATCAATTGTTGAATAACCACCATTAACCTATTTGCTAGTATTTTAGTAAAAAATTTATAATCTACATTAAGTAATGAGATAGGTCTATAATTTTTTGGTTGGGTAGTATCTTGATCTTCTTTGGGTATCAAAGATATAAACACTGTCTTCCAAGATGGGGGCACTTTACCTTCCGTTTGAATTTTATTAAATAGTTCTCTAAGATGTTCTACCATTTCTAACTGTAAATTTTTATAGTAAACCGCTGTCAAGCCATCTGTGCCTGGCACTTTCCCTAACTTTAGTTGCTTAATTACCTGCAAGATTTCCCCTGAGGTTATTGGTTGGTTCAACTTTTGCCTGTACTCTTCTCTAACTAGGGGTATTTTCTCTTTATCTAAGTATTTGTCTATATCTAAACCCTTAATTTTATCCCCTTTATACAATTCTGTAAAAAATTCCCGAAATGCCTTTTGAATCTCCTCCTGTTGAAACACCTCCTTCCCTCTATAAATCAATTTGGTTACATTTCAAATTTTCCTTTTTTTCCTAATCTGATAAGCTAACCATCTGCCCGGTTTATTTGCGTTACAAAAAGTGTTGTGTTTTGCATATAATAAACTAGTGGCTACCTGGTCAGAGATCAACATATCAAATTGGGATTTTAATATGGTAATTGCTTCCTTAACCTTTGTATCGACTGGATTCAATGTTAACTCCAACTCTTTCCCTTTAATTTTCTCTTCCAATTCTTTTCGTTTTAGCCCTTGTTTTTGTCTATGTATTTTGTTTATATTCATCAGTACTCCTCTCATATATGCTTTGCTTGCATCCCATACAAATTCCATAGGTGTACCCTTATTCATATTCAAAACAAAGTATTCAGATAACAATTTTTTACAATCATTAATGTACTTTTCATATCTGAATAAGTTTTCATTCAGCATCCAAGACCTTCTTGCCTGCATTACCCTTCCCAATTCCATCCAAACTGGGTTATGATCTGAAAGGACCCTCGCCTCAATCTTTCTCTTCTTCACCCTAGAAAGTAAGTCATTAGTGATTAATATAAAGTCAATCCTCGAAAAGGATTGATGTCTATCAGAAAAGAAAGTGAAATCATATTCCTCTGCGTTTCTTTCTCACCAAATATCTCTCAATTCAAAGTCGTCCATCATGTCAAAAAAAGGTTTGGGTAACTCAGCTTGCATTTTAGTATTTGGGCGAGAGGCCTTCTTATCTCCTTTAGTGTCAAGCACGCCGTTCCAGTCACCCAATACTATACAAGACTTATAGTCCCACTGTACTAATTTAGCATGAAGATTTCTATAGAATCCGTCTTGCTGTTGATTAGGAGCATAAATTCCCAAAAGTAATGTCTTTTTCCCTTCTAGGATTAGGTCTAGCGTGATATATCTTCCAAAGGGATCTGCTGCAAATAGTTCAGCCTTAATGTCTTTTCTTAAGTATACAACTATACCATTTTTCTTTTCCGTAGCAGAGGTCACAAAATGTTGACCAAGTTTGGGGTTAAACAAATATTTTGATCAGTTGATTTGATATGAGTTTCTTGCAGACAAATTATATCATTCTTGAACTGTTTAAGATAGTGAAATATTTTCTTTCTCTTCTGTGGAGAATTCAGTCCATTGACATTCCATGTCAAAATCTTAGTTGTCATCTCTGGTTGCCTGAAGCTTTTTTAGAGCCTCCTGCATGGCCTGTTTAACCTTTGGCCTAGCTCCTCCCATGGCTTCTGAGCTTGTTGCTGTGACTCCTTGATCAATGGCCGGTGATTGTTGAGGTTGTTGCATTGTGGCTTGTTTTTCCATTCGTCTGGTAATCATACGGCTAGGTCTTTGTTTCATGACACCTTGCCCTTCCAGGAAGGGGAGGTGGTGCGTCTTGTCTGGTAGTTGTGTAGTTTGCTGTCTATCTTGTCCTTCTCGTGGTCTTTCTCCAGATCCAGATGGTGCAGGGTGTCCCACCTTCAGAATATGGTGATAGAAATCTCGAGCTTTCCATACAGAGTTGAGACGATATCTTTGCTTGTCAAATGTAATTATAATACCAAATGGCACATCCCATCTATACTGTATCTGACGGTTTCTGAGTTCTTCCACTAGAAAAGCATAATCTCTCCTGGCTCTTAGCATTTGAGGTGGTATTTCTTTCAAGACAATCAAATCCTGTCCGCCAATTTGAAGCCTGGTGTTATAGGACTCTTGTAGTATCATGTTTCTGAACTCTCTTGTGGCGAAGTATATAACTACATCTCGGGGGAGTTGCTTCTGTTTTGCCGCCCAAGAGTTAACGCGATAAATTTTATCAATCTGCCAGTCAAAGTTGGACCCCGGTCTTCCCACCAGACGGTCAAAAGCCTCTGAAAAAATCTGTTTCAAGTTCTCCTGTTTCATAATAATTTGTTTTTCAGCGTTTTCAACTTTTTGTTGCACCACCTCAGTTTTGGATGTCAAACTGGTGTTAGCTTCATTAAGAACCTCTAGATTATCTTCAATTCCAGAAACATGTTCTGTCAATACAGTTACAAGTCCCAGCATATCATCATTTATTTTGGCAATCCTAGTATCAAGTTTATCATATAAGTCCGCCTTAAACTCTTTTATCTCGTTCTTTATCTCCTCTCTGAATTCTCTAAAAGTTTCTAAATTCTGCTCTCTAAATTCTCTAAAAGTTTCCAAAAAAAGTTCTTTCGTTAGCAAATCTCCAGTAGGGAGCATAGAGGGTGGAAGCTGCAACTTTGTGCCAGGTATGGGGGATGTGCTTCTAGGAGGAAGTTTTGGCCCAAGATTTAATTTTGATGCCATTATGTCTTATCTTCAAGCAATTAATCAAACTCTACTGGCCCGCTGTGCAGCTTACGAGAAAAAAAAGTATTAAGTCACCCCTTTGTTAGTTCTTTAGGATTTTTCAAAAGGTTTCAGAAAGGGGCATTGTAACAAAGCAGCTCGGCATATTCAGCGCCATTTTGGATATATATTAGAAATATATATTAGCAAAGTTGGTAAGAGGAAAGTCTTGTAAACTCTTCAGAGAAGTGAAACGAATTAATAAGATACTGCTAGCCGACTGTTCCTCCCTTTTTGCAGAAAGTTTCAAAAAAATAGCATTGTAACGAAACAGTTCAGCATATTCACCTCTGTTTGGAATGTCTCTATATTAGCAAAGAGTCTTTTAAAACTTTGAAAGTGAAACTAATTAGTAAAGATCTGTTGGCCGACTGTGAGGCGAAATTCCCTCCCTTTCTTTGAAGTTTTGAGACTCCGTATAATTAGATAAACAATGTTAGTCAGCAATTCAACTGGCTCGTCGCCATTTTAGACACTTCTTTAAATAGGTAAAGTAACAGAAGAGGATTTTGTAACAAAGAAGCTAGATTTAAATAGACAATTAATGATCTCGCATACGAATTCTGCTCGTTTTGGAATCAGGTAATTCAATCTTTGAACTGAGTGGGAGGGAAGCTTACTTGGGGCTGCAAGGCAGCCGGAGATTTCCAGCGCGGAGCAGTTCTGCCTTCAGCTGGCCCCCCTTCTCTTCATAGACACAAAAGCTGCAAAGATCAGAAAGGCATTTGCTTGACAAAACTTCTCTCCTTTCCCTTCTTTTCCCGAAGAGGAAGGTGTCTGTCAGATGTCTGATGGATGATCATCTTAACAGGTAACGCCACTGGTAATACGGGAGCAGCTGTGTTTAGCTGCTACCATCAGTAAGTCCCACCCAGGAAGCCCCTAATAGATATTAAATTAATCCAGTAAGGCATGTTTTGTTACTAATACCAATCCCTGTTGTAAGGACAAACAGAAGTGAGAATATAACAGAATAATAGAGTTAGAAGGGACCTTAGAGGTCTTCTAGTCCAACCCCCTGCTCAAGTAGAAGACTTTATACTGTTCCAGACAAGTTGCTATCCAGTTTCTTCTTAAAAGTCTCTAGTGATGGAGCACCCACCACTTCTGAAGGCAAGCTTTTCCACTGGTAAATGTTCTCATTGTTAGGAAATTTCTCCTTAGTTTTAGATAGCTTCTCCTTCATTAGTTGATCAAGTGATCATGATCAAACTGATCTAAATACAAGGGAGAGCTTTACAAAGATAAGTTTAAAAAAATGCATTCTAGACTTGGCTTCTGTTCCTTTTTTACCTGACATTGGTGATAAAATATCCAATGTTTTGCACATCATACAAACCAAAGTGTGTGTGTATGTGTGTGTGTGTGTGTATCAGGGGTGGGTTCCTGCCAGTTCTAACCTCTTCTATAGAAGAGATTCCACAAATCTACAGTGCCATTTAGAACTGGTTCCAGCTCCCTCCCCTGCCCGTCCACACATCATCAAGATGAAGAGCGAGAGGAGGAATTCTGGGAGTTGAAGTCCACAGGTCTTAAAGCTATCAAGTTTGAACACCCCTGGGTTTTTTTTCTAAAGGGTTAGGGGTGCAAGGGTCTTGTAACTTGACAGCTTTAAGACTTGCATGCTTCAAATGCCAGAGTTTCTGAGCCAACATTTTGGTAAACAAGTTTCTGAGCCAACAAGTTGGTAAACAAGTTTCTGAGCCAACATTTTGGTAAACAAGAGCGTTAAGTGAGTTTCACCACATTTTACAAGTTGGCCATGCCCACCCAGTCACATGGCCGGCAAGCCACTCCCATCCGGTCACATGGCTGGCAAGCCACTCCCACAAAGCAGGCCACACAGAAGAGGTTCTAAAAATTTTTTAAACCCACCATTGGTGTGTATGTATGTGTGTGTATATATACACATACACACACACAATTATACTGATGGCAAATAAATTTGAACATGCAGTTACATGAATGCATTTCTGTAGAATACATTTGAAGATATTCTTGTTATGATTATGGCACTGGTACAGACACAGTTGGTACAACTGGTATGTGGAACTCACAGGTGGATTAACACTTTTTTGCAGGCCAAAAAGAACAATATATATTGAGATTGTTAAATACCTGCTGGATGAATAAAATGGAAAAGTGTTGGACAAAAAATCTTAAAGTTTTCATTCTATATACTAAGTCATAAAGGGCTACAATATCAGAGATGCAAAAATCCAGTTTATGGATCATAACGCAAAGGGATACAAATAATGTGAACACTCTTGTCATATAGACGTTATTAGGAATTATATAGCCTAGATACAGTAACCCTAGTTTTTCCAGGTTTATAACATACATTACATTAAACCAAAGCCATGCAAGCCACAATGGTGTAATGGGATTTTTGAACCCATTTGTACATCACAGAATTATTTTATAAACTTGGGATTTTGTAGGTGGATTTTAAGATTTTTGGTTTTGGTTTTGGTTTTATTGACATTTGTAGGCCGCCCTTTTCCCTGAGGGGACTCAGGGCGGCTCACAGAAAACCAAGGGAGGGGGAATACAACATTAAGACGACAACATATAATAAAATCAACACCATACATTCAATATTCGGGCGGGGTAACGGTCCTTATCCCCAGGCCTGACGGGCGAGCCAGCTCTTCAAGGCTATGCGGAAGGCTTGGACGGTGGAGAGGGTACGAATCTCCACGGGGAGCTCGTTCCAAAGGGTCGGGGCGACTGCTGAAAAGGCCCTCCTCCTTGTGGTTGCCAGCCGACACTGGCTGGCCGATGGAATGCGGAGGAGGCCCAGTCTATGCGATCTTATAGGTCGTAGGGAGGTAATCGGCAGAAGGCGGTCTCTCAAGTATCCAGATCCACTGCCATGTAGGGCTTTATGGGTGAGTAAAAGCACCTTGAAGCGCATCCGGAGATCGACAGGTAGCCAGCGCAGCTCGCGGAGGATAGGTGTTATGCGGGTGAATCGGGGTGCACCCGCGATCACTCGCGCGGCCGCGTTCTGCACTAACTGAAGTCGCCGGATGCTCCTCAAGGGCAGCCCCATGTAGGGCAGCCCCATGTAGAGCACATTGCAGTATTCCAGCCTAGAGATCACAAGGGCCCGAGTGACTGTTGTGAGTGCCTCCCGGTTCAGGTAGGGTCGCAACTGGCGCACCAGGCGTACCTGGGCGAATGCCCCCCAAAATTCGCAAGATGAGAATTTTGTGCAAATCTAGCCATTTGTGATTAACCATGATTGCGTAAATTGTATTAAGCTAGTTAGAACCCTCAAGTAAAACATTGTTGGTGCTAAAAAATTTACATTTTGTTACAGATTGTGCTACACACACACAAACATTTTGAACAACTGTACAAAGTTTTTCTTTGCAAGAGAGAGAGAGAGAGAGAGAGAGAGAGAGAGAGAGAGAGAGAGAGAGAGAGAGAGAGAGAGAAGTGGTGGCTAGTTTTTTCAACTGGAAAGATACAAAAGCATACATTTGTTCTTATGAATGGAAAGGTTTTGATAATTTTGTTTTTATTATGGATACTGTGCTTCCAAGTTCCTGTTCCCAGGTTATTAACCAGCTTCTGTCCCTATTGTCTTCTTCACTATGAATGGTGAGAAAGATTCAGAAAGAGAATCATCTGGTGTTGCAATTTAATGAAGGGGGTAGAATCATGTAGAGATTTGGGACCAGGGGTTCTAAGTGTGATGTGAAGTACAGAGCTGATCAAATGCCTTTTCGGGAACAATGTCTTGCACCAGAGAACACTGCTTAGTAACATGATTATGAATGAATCTATATTAAAGTCATTGTGGTAAAATTACAATGGCATCTAGATCAGGCTGCCCGATGTTCTTGGAGAGATGGAATGAAACATTATTTTGACAAGGGAGGGGAAGTCATATTTGAGTGATAGGCCTTGGTGGGGCTCCAGTTGCAGATGACAAATTGTTATCCAGATGTTATCTGTGGATGACAAATTGCAATATCATCCTGGTAGTCTAGACAAGGGAAATACAAAACAGCTTTTAACTTGCTCTTTGTAGATGTAATGTTATATCTACATACAGACTTACCTACAGTATATCAATGTCATATGTCTTTAAAATCAAGCTTAGGTCTTAATAACTAAGGTTTATTTGATAATGGCTAGGGGCTCAGTGTATGTGGACCTCTGCCCTCTATCTTATCCTTGAATGTAACATGTAACACCAAGATTGCGTGGGCCTTTTGTTTTGTGTGCTTTTTTTCCCAAATGTTTGTTAATTTTGTTTACAAAAATGAATTCTAAAATGTATTTTAAAAATAATTTTAAACATAACTATGTCCTTGCACCTTAATGAGTCAATGATAAAATCTAAAAATCTTTTGCACAATGATGAAGCCTAATTTTCCATTATCTATTGCCTCTCAACTAGAGGCTTAATGGTGAAGTCACACAGCTGAATATTGAAGAAGCAATTCTTACTTGTGAAACTTTCTCAGACTCCATTCACAAATTCCACTCCCAAGTTGAGTTGACTAAGCCAAAGACAACACATTAATCATGCATAGGCCTGTATATACAATTAACTCATTTACATGTTTGGGAAGATTCTACCTTGACTGAGTCATTTAGTATTTGATTCTGCTCAGTTTAAAATCAGGGATTACTTTGGGATAAAGTTCTAACTTGGTATATTTTGAAAGTTCTGCCTTCCTAGCTGATTAAGTTTTGGTCATTTTATCTTTTAACCACATTTAAATGCATTTAATTCTGCTTGCATTGTTTTGAAGGTTGCTTTGAGTCCTGAAAGCAAATGTACATGTCTTTATTTTCTCTGCAAAACAATGAAAGTAATCATACAGTGATTGATTGGTGATATAACCTATAAAGCATGGAGAAAGAGCATTTTTGGAAGCAGGGAGGCCACAGATATTTGCCATTGAAGGCCACATACAATAATGCCACTGAAGAGGGAAGGTCTAAAGTTTTTGACCCACTTGGAGCCAGAGGAGAAAACATTGAAAGGCAATTTCAAAGGCAAAAATAATGTTGCCTTTTAAATAGTACATAACAAAAATATCTAATAAATAACAAAACAAAGTTGAAAAGAAACTTAAAACAAAACTCAAGAATATTAACAAAATTATATATAATTCCTCCTCTCAGTTCTGTTTAATACTAAAGAGAGAAACACCAAAATTAAGCTAATGGCCTTTGAATTTTGGTGGCACAATCTTGAGTGGTGGGGAAAGGTTTGGGATGCCACAGTAATGTGAATTAGGCCTTATAGGAGACCTGCAGATTGCCTGGTCCTGTATAAAAGTGAAGCTTGAAAGCTTGCTATTATATATGAATTTCCTAATGTAAATAATGCAGCTATAAACATGCATAAAATATTGACAATATCATGACTGGTGATGCTTCATTATTTCTATTATGTTATGGAGTGTGTGTGTGTGTGTGTGCAGGATGAATTATGATGAGGAGCTCTGGTGGTGCAGTGGTTAGAATGTAGTATTGCAGGCAAATTCTGTCCACAGACTGGAGTTCAATCCTGATGGGGCTCAAGGTTGACTCAGCCTTCTTTCCTTCTGAGGTCAACGAAATGAGGACTCAGATTGATGGGAGCAATATGCTGATATTGTAAACTGCCCAGAGAGTGATGTAAAGTGCTATGGGGTGGTGTATAAGTCTAAGTGCTATTAGTATTGCTAGGATGAATCACCAGCCAAACTACTGTAATTGAATGTCTTTCAGTTGGGTTGGACCTCAGGTCCCATCTGAAGTTGGAGGAAGGTTCAGCAAATTTGGAGTGCCCCAGGGAAAGGCTGTCATTCCATTTTGAAAGGATAGGTTTATAAGGATTACCAAATACTATTCCATCAGAATCCTAGGTCAGCTAAAATCACTAAATATGAAAATTTATTTCATCATATTTATTTCCTAATTCCACTGTGTGTAATCAGTGAACTCATTACTTTTCCTTACTGGAAATTTAAAATATTATTTTAAAATACATTAAAAAAGAAAAGAAAAAAACCCAGCTCACTTACCAGCAGGCTTGCACTCCAAGTCAACCAAGAATGATGCAGATGTTAATACAAAGAACTGAGCAAATTGAAATGGTGAAATTAGTCAGGGAAATATTTTTCAAAGAAACTTTGCCACCATTTTTTTCACATGAGCCGACCTCCAACCTCCGTTCCCCTCCCCTCCGGAAAATCCAGGAAGTAACACTCGTGACCTCTCTAGCCACATATTTCCTGGAGCTCTATGGTACTAGGTCATTTTTTCTTATAAAATGAGATAAAAGGGGCGCAAGGGGGGTCCGTTTTCTTGCTTTTAAGTTTTAATATCTTCAATGAAAGTACTGAGACAGAGAGAGAGAAGTTAGACAGGGTGTCTTTTGTCTTGCCCCAGTTAGGATTTCTTAAGCAAATCCACTGGGCTTTCAACATGAAGCCAGAAAATCGGGACTTTTTAAAAACACTCCGGGACACGGGACAAATTGTTATAAAGTGTGACCGTCCCGCTGAAATCAGGACATCTGGTCACCTTAGCCATGGCCCACAAGTGTTAACCTTTGCAAGCTGCAGCTGGTACTAAAAACCATAATTTATAATCTATAATCTGAAAACGAAGCTGCCATGTTGTAAAAAAAGAAAAACTTTTATAATTCCCTTTCCTCTCTCCGTTTTCCCGGTTTGCGTGTTACACTGTTTTGAGTTCCCGACAAAGGGGAGAGGAGCATGCTTGTTTCTGGGTCAGCACCCTCTGGGCATATCATTTTCTGTGGGATCAACCGACAACACAGAGAGAGAGGGGCGGGATAGGAAAGTATGCTCAAGGCAAGCGGATAAACCTACATAAAGCAATAAGATGGCTCCAAACTCCCCATGGAGCTGAAATTCAAGGCGATTGAGGACAGGGAAGGGAAGCAATCGGGAATTCCGCCGGAACAAGAGTATAGCACAGTGGTCGCCAACGTGGGTCCCAGGCCCCACAGGGGGGCAATTCAATTTTTAATGCGGGCAATTTGAACCTTGTTTAACCAAGTTAATGGCCTTTTAGGCTTCCTCTACATGAGTACACATATTGAGTAAAGTAAGAATTATATGTCACAGGGCAGGCATCAGGATTTTAGACATGCTTAGGTGGGATATGGCCAAAAAAAAAAAGGTTGAGAACCACTGGATAGCAGGAGATCAATAGCATTTGGACTTCTTTACAGTCCTCTCTAAGCAGTTTACAGAGTGAGCATCTTGCCCCCAACAATCGAGGAAGAGTTGGCTACCGCCAAGCAGCAACAGGCCGTGCTGGAGCAAAAGGAACTCAGGTTGCATTGAAGCCTCGCACTTTATATCCAGAAAAAGGGCCGCTTTCTTTCTTTTCCCTTTCATCCTAAAAGACAAAAGTCAATCCCCACCCTCCCTCGCCCGCCCTTCTCAGTTCCGCAGAAACCTGACTCAAAGGGCGGGCGGGACTCCTGCATCCACCTGGTGTGCCCTTCCAGACCGGTATTCTCCGCCCCGCGGCTGTTCCTCTTCCTTCTCCCCCGCCCCACCTGCCGCTGGTAACCAGCCCTGTTTTCATTATTCCCCGCCAGCAGGAAAGGGGTTGGGTTAAGCCGCCACCCAGAGTCCAGGCGCTCCAAGCGGAGTCCCTTATTTCCCTTCCGGAGAGGTGAGCGGAAAGGGTTGCTGCAGTCGACCCGGAGTTCAGGACGCGAAAGTTCAGGACGCAGGGGCTGCACCATGGCTGGATACCTCGGCCTGTGGATACTCTCGGTGAGTTTGGAAGCCCACCTGTTGCTCCCGACGGTCAACTCGCTCCGGCTCTTGGGAAGGGGAGATGCCTCAGATGCCCGCCGAGGAAAGAAAAGGGGCGATAGGAAGACCCTGAGTTTGGAAAAGGAACCGCAGGAACCAGTGCGCTCTCCGCTGCGGGCGAATCGTAGGCTGAATGGGGGCGCCGGTCCGAACAGCCGCTCCTCTTTCAGCCGAGCAGCCGCGCCACGCCCTGCGAACCCAACGCCTGAACCTCAGGAGGTTCACTCGCGATGCTAATCTCGCTTATCGCAGTGTGCAAAGAGGATTTTTTAAAAGTGCCTTTCGGGGGAAAGAAACTCGCGCGAAGGTCTGGAGGTGTTTGGTATTGCGAGAAACTTGTTGAGGCTGCCATTTTATACATATATATATAATGCGCTTTCTTGGAAGCAGCTAACTTCAATCTGGACTGGCTTTTTAAGTGGTTTGGTTTGCAGGGGGAAATCTGGAAAGTTGTGCTCATAGGTTCAAGTTCTGCTTACATTTTAATAGTTTTGCTTTAGAAGATCAATTTGGATTCTAATAAGAAGGCAGGTATAATTCAGGAAGTTCTGGAGATCTGTTTCTCAATCTCAACAACTTTTAAGATATGTGGATTTTAATCCCAGAATTCCCCAGCTACCACATTGGTTGGGGAATTCTGGGAGTTGAAGTCCACCCAATTTAAAGATTCTGAGATTGAGAAACACTGCTCCAGAGAATGGTTGTTCCTTGCTCTGGGGATGACAAGAGAGATTGGCCACCAGACTTCCAGCCCTTGAATCGGCTGCTAGAACTCCCCCTTCTACCAAGACTGTCAGGCTGCACTGGGATCTGGTGCCCTCTAGATGACTGGGGAAGAGAATTCCCAGAATCTTTTGTGGTATGGTTGTTGGAGTAATATTTCAAATACACCCCAGTAATCCTAGGCTGACTTGTGATAAAACCATGCAAAATATGTCAAAGTAATAGTGGAAAGGGTGATAGATAGAATGTGACAATTGGCATGAAATTGTATTTATAAATAAGGTGAGATCATCCTGATAGGAAGGATATACACACACACATATTGAAAGCAGAATTAACTCTAGCCTTCTTCTTTATAGGGGACAGCTGTTTTTGATTCCTCTTGGCAGTTTTTGAAGGTTTCTATCCACCCTGGTTTGGCAGGGCTGCTATTGCGATTAAGAAACTTCTGTGTGGGATGGCAGCCAATAGAATTTTTGTAGAATTACCAGACAGTTGTAAAGATAATTGGTGACAAAACTTTCCGTGATAATAAGGTGCAGACAGGTTCATTACCTGTTATTTTCCATTGTGGTAACATCTCCATCCCCAGGGAAAGAGACATAATGCTTCATTTATATTGACAAGTAGAATTTTCCCAATCTTTCAAACAGCAGGCATTTTCAAAGAAATAGTATCCTTCCTTCAGCATTGTTTTGATCAACCTTCCCCCCCCCTGAGTGCCATTCAGATTTTGGCCTTCATGCCCAGCATATCTGTCCCAGAAAGATCAGTGTTTCTCAACCTTGGTAACTAAATTTTTTTAAAGTGTCCATGACATTAAAAGTTAAGAAAGAGAAAAATTTGTGGCAAGTCACCAATTTTTGTTCCCCCCTCCTTTTTTCTCTGTGACACTGCCTGTCCTTCTCTTCTAGCTAATAATTACCTTTTTTTCTTTAAAAAAAAGCTGATCAACGAAAGCTATTGTGGGCTTATTAGAGAAATTTTATCATCAGTCATTTTCATTTCCTTCTCATATTTTTATGCCATCATGAAGATCTGCAATTAAAATTTTTTATGAAACTCACAGCAATGAAAAAAGAATAATTCTATGTTAAATTCTATTGCAGAAGTTTAATTTCCAAAATGTAAAAGTTGCTGAGTTAAAAGCTAACACTTTATATTTAAATAGAAAGACCAAAATTTGACCAAAGGAAAATGTCTTATTGTTTCAGACTCTGAACGGAGTTGAGTAGATTTTCAGTTAGCTCACTGAGAGCATCCAATCTATGAGGATTGCCTACTGAGATTTGATTGTGTCTACTTGCATATACCTTGACTCGTAGTTATGGTGGGTTTTTTTTTCATTGTTGTGTTTTTAACTGTTGTAAGATGCCCAAAGTCACAATGATGAATTGGGCAGCCGTATAACTTGAATAAATATATGGAATTGCATTGTCTGTGAACAAAACAAGCAAATTTAATGCAAGTTACAAATAAAATTAAGAGAATTGTTTTCAGAGAATCTCAAAACAAAAGGAACAACAAAAGATTTAGAAAAAGAATAACTCCTTTATGAGGAAACTCACTTTATTAAGAAAAAGATCTGAGTAGTACCTCACAGTAGTCTGCCTAATTTTGAATCCTCCAAGACAGTCTAAAATATTTTTAGTATGCTAGCAGAGCTATACCAAAAATAATGGGATATATTATAATCCAATACAGTGAATGGAACAGATCAAGGAAGCTAATAATTTATTTAAGTTGCATGCCACCCAACTCTCAATAACTCTGGGAGGAATATATAAAAGCCATATACAATATGAAGAAAGATGGCTTCTTATCATTACTACAGCTCCTTCTCACGGTACTAGAATTTTCACTCTTTCCATGAAACTGACTGGTAGTAAATTCAGGAGAGACAGAAAGGAATGCTTCTTTACACAACATAGACATTTTGGAATGTGCTACTATGGGGTATGGTGTCAACTTTTCCCTTAAAAGGAATTTAAAGTGAATCAGTTGAATTAATGGAGAATCAGCTCTATCAGGGATATTCGTCATGGCAGCTAAATAAAATGCATTAAGGAGCAATGTTTCTCAAGGTTATTTGAGGGGCAACAAAAGCATTAGTGGACTAACGCAAAGCATCTGAGTAGCCACCTTTATAAAATAGTTATTAGACCAGATGGATGCTAAGTTTTGGAAGGTCTTCGAAAGTCCTGAAATGCAACTGACTTGAGTCCTATTCAGATATTTTCAGTCTAACTTCAGCATTAAGAAGTGAAGAGATAGAGTGATCATCCCATATTGGTTTCCTTGTTTGTTTTAATTTAGAGTAATATCTGAAATGGGGAACCAGTTGTGAAGGTATTTTGCAAAATGTTGAAATCCAGATTCAGCATTACACAGGGAGCCTTCTACATTCAGAAGAGGCTTCTAGCTTCATTTTGAACATGCAAGAGCCATTGAAATAGCTAGAAAGATAGAACCATTTTGCTAGTTCTTGTCCTCCTTGCATGTTTTTATGAGCAAAATTAATATCAACTGTAGATGATTTTTACCTAAAAGTTGAACTATATATTACTCAGTTATAACTTTTTGTTATTGAAAGTCCCTCCTTATAAGCAGCATTTAATCTTGTTGGGGGAAAAAGATAGAGCTAAAAGTATGTGTGTGCGCGCGTGCGCGTGTGAGAGAGAGAGAGAGAGAGAGAGAATGGGTAGGATTTTAATAGAAAAATGGCATAAGGGTTAAGCCCATTGTTTCCCCAGTACAAAATTCAGTTGCCTTTAAGATGTATTACCTCTTTATCAAGCATTTTCCTAATTCCTGAATAGATAAAGAAGCTAGTAGAAAACTTCTTTTAGATTCACCAATTCTTTACACATTGTTTGCTGATCAATATCTTTTGTTTCTAGAATATCTCAGGTTTTGGGGGTCTTACTGGTTGCTACTTTTCAACACCTAGTATACTAAAGGAACTCTTGGTTGGGAATTTGAAATGTTTTAACTTCATTTTTGCCTTCAGAAGTTGTGGGAGCTTTATCACTGGAGGCTTCTCACATCTGTTAATGTTAGAAATTGGAAAACAAAAAACAGAAGTCCAGATTTTTCTTCCCTGAGTTCAAAGGGTTGTTAATTTCATTATATTGTCTTTGCCAGCCTTGTTAGATCCAAGGATGATTAATTTTGTTTTGGATAAAGAATACTTTTCCATAATACTCCTGAAGGAATGAAACTCCGCCTTAATCTAATTATACTTCCTCCTCTCATGCTTGAGCCCCAGATTTTTCCACACTAAAGGTTATCACTGCATATAAATAAACAAGGCTTGTTTTTTCCTCATATTGCAAACTTTTTCTTCAGAACCAACTGAAATAGGAAAACCAAATGGTGTGACGAGTGGGGAATTTTAAACTGAGGGTGCAAATATATGATTTCTTTTTAGTCTCAGTTCCCCTCCTCTGACTTGTTTTGTTTTGTATTCTGCTTCCCATTCTTTCCATCTGTTCACTGCTATTAAATAATATATATAGTTGCCATAGGCAGTTTACACACTGATCTACATACTTATTCTCTCTGACTTAAATAGGACTTATTTCCAAAACAAGCATATGGAGAAATGCAATTTAAGCCATTTTTCAAATTCAGAGCTATAGGAGTAATTATCTAGAATTACAAAGGTATTCCTGTCTCTCGGAATGCTTGGAGATATTTTGAATCTTTTAGTGGTAATGACTGCCCATTGTAAAGAAGTGCCACCATGTATTTAGACTTAAATGAAAACACCTGCAAATGTGAATTAATTTCCTGAACTGCTGGGTCACTTAGGAACTATGGTCAAACAAGTTCTACCAGTCTCAGAAGCCTACCAGAGTATTTTTATTTTGCCTGCTTTTTGTCACAGAGGATAATATAGAATATCTGCACCGAACAGCTTTCACTCTCCATTGGAAGCTGTTCTTGGAAATGCCCACCCTGGAAGAGAGGGAAAGACACTCTTTATGCAAATACATGTAGAGACATGAACAAGATGACTGCAGAAAAAAATGATTGCACACTGCAGTGTGCTTCCTTGCTTCAAAGTGAAGTCACTGCGGATAACAAGGACTTCATGTATGTGACCCGTCAAAACCGCGGTCCACAAAAGCGCGATCGACGAAAGCGCGCATTTGACGTCATCACAGCGCGACGAAAAAAATTAAAAATTGAAATAACAATAAAATTAAAGCAAGCCGATTCACATAAAGGTAAGGTTTAGGGTTAGGGTTAGGGTTAAGTTAAGGGTTAGGGTTAGGTTTAGAGCGTTAGGGTTACGTTAAATTTTACGTTAAAGGTTAGCGTTAGGTTTAGCGTTAGGTTAAGGGTTAGGTTTAGGGTTAGATATAGGCTTAGGTTTAGGGTTAGGTTTGGGGGGGTTAGGGTAAGGTTTTCGCTTTATTTTTACATTTTTCCATCACAGCGCGATGTTTTCGTCGCGCTGTGATGACGTCAAATGCGCGCTTTCGTCGACCGCGATTTTGTCGTCCGCGGTTTTGTGGTGGAACCTTCATGTATCCTACCTTACATAAAGGAAATTGGGCTAAATAGATCTGTCCATATGCATAATACTTCAATATGCATTGAATTCAAGGACCTTGTCACAGCGTGACCATGCATAGGCTTATGGATCATTGGCCTGGATTTCTGGATCATTGTTTTCTCTATGTAAGTGTGTTTTGGACACATGTAAATAAATCGTTTGTGAAAAGAAAATGGTTTGTATCTATAAGTAGATGCGATCGTTTTCAGAATAGGCTAAATATTTCAGGAAATTAATTTTAATCATTCATTGTATCAAGTTTGTTTTTGAAAACAACATCTAGCCAATGAATGGATTGGTACATGGATGTACCAATGCAATTTGGCGTTCTAATTACCTTTCCTTTGAAGGTGGCTGTCTTTCATACGTGATTGTTTTCATTATGTTTAATTATGGTAGTACATGTTATTGTCTTGGTGAAGTATTAGAATTCTCTCCAAGCTGCAAAGAAATTATGAATATTTCTGTTATATTTTTAATCATTTTCACAATCATGCTATAAAGCATACGGTATTTGGTTGTGGAGCACCTTATATTTGTTCATCTGTGGAATTTATTGATTTTTTTGTAGTCATCTCATGTTGTTTTTTAATTGTACCTCCATAAACTTTTTTTTTTATTTGTAAGCCACTTAAAGCAATTTTTGGCAGAACTCTGAATGACCACTAGCTAATAGCAGATACAGAAACCTGAATCTTTCCCACTATTCTTTGGCAACCTGAAGTTTTTCAGCTCTACATTTTAGACAAACATTCTCAACCTGATGGCTTCTAACCAATGAAAACTAAGTTTTCCACACACTGTATTTGAAGAACACCACACTGAAGAAAGTTAGTTTAAGAGGTATTTGTGATGAGTCAGTTGACTGTGTTCAGTAAGATCTATGACTTCCATGCATTGCAGAAGTAATGATATCACTGTTTTCCAGCCTGGTGCCTTCTAGAAATATTGGGTGGTCAGTCCCAATGTAATAGTCTGCATGCCCAAAGGAATTTTAGTTGCAACATCAACTATAGGGAGTTCATTGGGTTCAGAGATGGATGGCTACATGATTCATTGCAAATACACACTTAAGCTTCAGAATTGAATATAACTAGGATGTATTAACAAGGGGAAAGTGCATACCTATTTCTACTTTTCCTTAAGTGGGAGCATCACATCTGCACATAGGAGGATGCTATTTTCATAGGGGATTGGAACTATATTTGCAACACAGAGAAAGATATTTCAGCTCTATTGATTCTATAAGGCACATACTGGGTGAATGCTTAGCTGGATGCACATCAAACTCTTAAGTAGAAGGACCTGGAGTATTAGGAGAATGAACATATATACATTGTTGTTTCTTATTTGATTGGAAAGCCTAAATAATGTGTTCATTTTTGGGAGCATCTTTCCTGCAGTATTTATCTAGCCAATTTATTTGGCAAGTTGTGCTCTGGGTTCTTTCATGTAAGCAGTGCCATCTATCAGAATGACCCCAGAAGTAAACCTTCTCTATCACGTAGCTGTACCCTGGAATGAAGTCTCCCCCCCCCCCCAAGTTCAAAATGGCCCCCAGCTTGCTGGTTGTTTCAAAGGGCCTGAAGTCGTTGCTCTTGATTGGCATTACTGAAGCTATATTAACCCCTATATCTTTCTAAACAAGTAATACCAACTGAGGTCATGCAAAATATGAATACATTTGGACAGTACATATGAGGAAATTTACCTTCCCCCCGCTCTCCTGCAACAATCCTTATATTCCTGTTAAGTGGGGTGGGGGTCCGTCTTCTAAAAGCCAGTAACAATTTAAGTCAGCGGTCCCCAACCTCCGATCTTTGGCCACCTACCGGTTCATTGGGAACTAGGTTGCACAAGCAGAAGAGAGGGCATGAAACTCCATTTGCACAAGCAGCAGGTGCACACATGAAATCATCATGCACATTCCGGTTTGGGCACTTGGTGCCAAAAAGGTTCACCATCACTGGGCTACTACATGCCCGGATCATCTTTGAAAATTTGTATTTGCTTTTCTATTCTATTAGCACTTACCTAAAAGGCAAACCCAACAACATTGACACATTAATGCCGATTTAATTGTTTTCATGTTTCGTTTGTATTCACATCTATGAAATTCCAGCGTTTACTCCATTTTCTGACCATATTAAATGTGAAAACCTAACGCTGATTTGGTTTTATACATGCATCCATTTCATTATTTTAAAAATAATTAAGTATGCTTAATGTTGTCTGGGTGGAGTAACGTGCACTATTTTAACCAAATTTCACTGATGCCAAAATACTGCTGTGTTTTAATTTTTTTAGTGCTTTATATTGGGAGGCTAGATATATTTTTAATTTTGTATCTGTTTATTGCAGAGTTATATAATCTTTGGAAACGGACTTCATTGGGAGGTAAGAGACTATCAATTTTAAGGGATTTTCTGTTTATGTATATTACTAAGAAGGTTTTTAAAGGTTTAAGCAAAATGTTCCTAAGTAATTTATTTCCAACATTTGTCAAGTGTATATATGACATATAGAATGTGTATGGAGATTCTCAGTCATCCAGGAAATGTGCTTTTTGAAGAAGCAACTAGGACTTTCTATTTTTTCTTTGAAGGCATTTCTCTTCTTATCCAAGAAGCTTCTTCGGCTCTGACTGGATGGTGTGGAATGGAAGGGTTTATACTCATGACAAATGACCAGCTGTGTGCAAGGAGTATAATTCCTTCTATTCCACATCATCCAGTCAGAGCTGACGAAACTTCTTGGATAAGAATCCAAACATCTTAAAAGAAAAATCAAAAAGTCCAGTTGCTTCTTGAAAAAGTACCTTTTTCAGCAAATAGTAAAATGTTGCAGAAATCATAGATTAAAACAATTTTTTTTACAATTTCCTAGATGAAATAGGGACAGTGCCATAGGATCAACAAGAATTTTTTCCTTCCTATAAGTGCTTATGGTTTTTCAGAGCATACATTTTGTATTAGAAATAATGATAGTCCTTATTATGCAAATATTGTGCTGTTGCTTATGTTGAAACTTGCCATTGTATTTTCTGTTACGAATCCCACTAGGAGAGGGGTGGCTGGCTGGGGAATTCTGGGAGTTGAAGTCCACAAGTCTTAAAGTTCCCAAGTTTGGACACCCCTGCACTAGGATATTTATATGAAAAATAAGAATGCATTTAAAAGGGTCGGCTTCCCGATTTTGGTTTGCCAGTATGGCAATAAGAAAGTGTTGCAAATAAAACTGAATTTCCTCACAGATTCTTGGCGGAAGGCAAGAGCAAGTATTCCATCAGAAGAGCCTAATCAGGCAAAAGCGAGAATGGATTGTCCCACCTTCCGAGATCTGGGAAGAGCGTGACAATTCCCAGAAGAACCCAATTGCTAAGGTAAGTCAGGCTTGAAAACAAATATGTCTTTTGTTTTGTCCTTAATAGCTTTCCTCAACTTGGACTGGAGTTGCAATCCTGTCAAGCATAGAAACTGTCAGATTGAGTAAAACGGCCATATAATATCGGTTGTACAATTCTGGTTCATTACTGGAAAAAATCAAAATGGCAATAATTATTATTTAGTATAACTAAATTATAATACAGTAATCTTATTAAAGAGATTCAATGTATTTGCCATTTTCAAAAATTTTGACAAAATCGAGCTTAACTAAAAATATTTTTGCCTACCTCTATGACAGTGATGGCTAACCTTTTTGTTGTCACTTGCCGAAAGCGTGCATGCCCCGCACCCATAATGCAATGTGTGTGCGACACACCCCCTTGCACATCACTTCCTTGCACATGAGTGCATGACACACACACACACACACCATTTTGGACCTAGTAGGCATCCCTGCAGCCTCCTGGGAGCAAAAACAGGCTGCAGGAGGACCATGCCATACCCCCTGTGCCCCACTTGTGCTCCCCCCTGCCTTCTACACATGCTCACGTGACTGCCCTGCCCCCTGAGAATGCACACACATCTCCCACATGCGCCCTGTGCATGCATGTCAGAGATCTGAAAATCAGCTGGCCGGTAGGAGGTGCATGCGCAGTGGAACCAAGCAAGGGCGACAGCTCGCATGCGCAGTGGAGCCAAGCAGGGGCGACAGCTCGCATGCTTGCAGTGAGGGCTCTGCATGCCACCAGTGCCATAGGTTCACCATCAAGGCTCTATGAGAATCAGAAATGTAATTATTTAGCTAGATTATTTATTTCATTTCATTATTAGCTAGATCCTGAATAGTAGATCACAAGAGAACATCAGTACATAGGCAAATTTATACTATTTCATTTGAGACTCTCTGTTTTGCACATGCACAAAGGAGGCTCCATGAGATTCTTTGTGTTCTCCATTTAGTTTTGTGGGCAGCCATTATATATTTTCTACATGTAATGATCCATCTATTGGAGAATAAGCTGTGACTTTTGTTTCCTGGTTAGATCTATTGCATATAGTTTTAAATTTCTGCCTATCAAAGTATTGTATACTTTAAGTTTATAAAGGCTGGTTCATACAAACACTTAGCTTGGGTATGGAATTAAGTCATTTTTTATATTTGTATAATTTATTGATTTGGTAATTAAGTACTCCACATCCAGAGCAATGCAAAGCACTTCTTCCAGAAGATTTACATTCAGGTAATTGCTGGACCAACCTTGAAGTGAATAGATTGGGATGGTCCAGAGGAAAAACAAAGTTTTTCTCGGAATGTTACATTCCCAGAATAAAAAGTTTTGCACATCTTTACTTAAAGATTTATGTCATTTTAGTTTTCTTGATAATTATTTTTTTTAAAGATTAAAACACATTTGTTTTCAGTTTCAGAGACAATAAATATTGTTTCTTCTCTCCTATTCCATATAGATTCGGTCTGACAAAGATGTTGAACCAGGAGAAATTATTACTTACACCATTTCTGGCCAAGGAGTCACAGAACCACCATATCATTTATTCGTGATTAATGGGAAAACTGGAGAATTGAACATAACAGGAATAGTCGATCGGGAACAAACACCAATGTTTCATGTAAGCAGATGAAAGTGATAGATTCATATCCGTTATCGGCTCTTGATTTTTATGTTTATAGAAATTTATTTTTCTTAATGAGCCAGCGGAAAAGAGTAAACAGCATCATTCAGGATAATTATTTATATTCTTCTATTAATTGAATGAATTGAATGAAATTAATCATGTGGACTTCTCGTTAATATTCTTTCAGCTGAAAGGCTATGCCATGAATCAAAGAGGTGAAAATCTGGAAAGGCCACTGGATTTGCGGATTAAAGTTCGGGATATAAATGACAATAGCCCAGTGTTTTCACAAACAGGTTTTAGTGGTTCTGTTGAAGAATTGTGTGAAGTGGGTACGTTCTAGACAGTTATGTATGTTTTCATTCAGATTTAGCATTCATATTCTTTTCCCTATACAATTATTTTGAATCCATTCCTTCCCCCCTGTTGCCTCTGGGCCCTTGTCACAAATATTTGTGTAGTATTTTATTGATTAAATATTCTATTGATTAAAATATTACAATAGAGTAGAAATATCATAGACTTTTACTTTATAGTATTGTTGGGGTGGGATATTAGAAAATCTAATTAAATACTTGTGAATCCATGTTTTATTGACAGCCAAAATATAAGGTCTAGGAGCCAAAAAATATCTTGGTTTTAATTTTATGATAATTTCAAAATAGTCTGGATTAGAGACAACATGTACTTTACCCCATAACTTTGTTCTCCTTACTATGTAGTAATTAAAAAGGCAAAATATTGCAGTGAATTTGGGTAGAATCATAACAGTTTGATGTAAATTTCTGCTTAGGATAATTTTTTATGGTGATCACCACCTCTATTATTGGGATGGTATAAACATACCTTCCCTTTCCATGTATTTCGTGTGCCTATTCTGCCACTGAATATTTGTTTGGGTTTATATAATCTGCTTTTCATTTAGGAACTTGCAGTGATATGCATCACATCAACACTGGTAGTCCTCAACTTACAATAGTTCATTCCGTCACTATTCGAAGTTATGCTTATGACCATTTTTTAAAAGCAGGATAGTTAGTGAGTGGTCAGGAAGAAAATGTGCATTCTTGGTTGTTGCTGTTTGATATGCCCTTGTAAAATGCTTACTCTTCTTAGGTACTCTTGTGCTGAAGGTAAATGCAACTGATGCAGATGAGCCCAATACACTCAACTCCAAAATTGCTTTTAGGATTGTTTCCCAAGAACCTAATGACCCTAATGCATTTGTCATTAAGCAAGAAACAGGTGAAGTTAAGACAGCAACATTCCAGCTTGACAGAGAGGTACTTCCTTCTCTCATCATATTCTTTCAAGGGTTTCTTATTTATCTAGTTTCTTATTGAGTTAGTAAAAGGATGGAAGATGCTAAGATTTCATGAACATTTCTTTATGAAACGAGAGGAGCAACCATTCTCCATTAATCCCCTTCTTCTCTTCCTGGCCCGGATTATCTTCCAGTTCCAAGGAACAGTTTTTCAGGAAGTTGGGAATGCTGCATGTAAAAGGAGAAATTGCAATTGCCTTCTTGGTCATTCCCAGTAAGCTAAATGTCACTCACTATCTTACCTTCAGTTTAAAAATAAATAATCTAAAGATATAGAAACTGTTAATAAGCCAATACATCATATTAGTACTGGTAGTCCTTGACTTATAACCATTTGTTTAGTGACCACTCCAAGTTACAACAGTGCTTTAAAAAGTGATTGTGACAGTTGCACTGTTCTGGGATCATGTGATTACCATTTGAAACTTCCCAGCCAACCTCTAACAAGCAAAGTCAATGGGGGAAGCCAGATTCGCTTAACGACTGCACGATTCACTTAACAATTGCAGTGATTTGCTTAACAATTGTGGCAAACAAAGATCATTTGTTGAGTCATAACTCAATAACTGCCTTGCTTGTTTTCGGCTTTGTGTTTGTGTGAGTAAAGTGTGGTTGGAGCTGCCATCTTTCTTAAAACTTGGTGGGGGTGTGTGGAGTGCTGGCTTTGGTTCAGTAAGTGGATTGATTGGCTGTGTGCTTGTATCATGTCCTGTAGCTTTAAGGTGCTGGAAAATGGAGGAAGTTTTTTCTGTCCTATGTATGTTGCAGGGCAGATTTTGCATGGTATTTCGTACATACATAGGGCAGACTAATAGGAGAATAAATGCATGCATCGCAGAACACAAGAGCGCAGTAAGAAAAAAAGAAAAAAACTTCCTCCCTTTTCCAGCACCTTAAAGCTACAGGACATGAAATTAATTTTGAAGGAACCAAATTAATCTCCAAAACTGAACACTTCAACAAGAGAATAATTATGGAAGCTATCGAAATAGAGAAACACTCCCACAACACGAATAAATGTGATGATACCTCCCGCCTACCAGACATCTGGAAACCAGCCCTAGTCAACAAACGAGCCCCACCCACCACCCAGGCTGTTACAACGCAAAACAACAATGGACACACAGCCAGCACCAATCAGCACCAATCTACCAATCATGATACAACCACACAGCCAATCAATCCACTTACTGAAACAAAGCCAGCAGTCCACACCCACCCACCAAGATTTATAGAAAGATGGCAGCTCTGACCACGCTTTACTCACACAAACACGAAGCCGAAAACACCAGCCTGAAGATGGCAAGTGAGACCTCGCCGAAACGTTGCCAAGACAATCTCAATCTTACACGGGAAAAGACCCGAATTCAATAAGACCAGCATACCTACACCCGTGAAAATCTACGAAAACGTGTGTGTGTGTGTGTGTGTGTGTGTGTGTGTGTGTGTGTGTGTGTATGTATGCATACACAAACATGCATAATCTAATATTGGTATATTTTTTCAAAACCTCATTTCATTTTGGCTGGATCTAGGCTCTTAGGAGCATACTGAATGTTTATGAAATATTTATACATAGTGGAGATGCAGTCTTTTATGATAGACTTGTATTGTCACTCTCCTGCAAAGTCTCAATATGGTTGAGAGCCTTTTTTTTATTTCGGATGGTTAGAAAAAGACAATGTCCTTATCTTATCTTGAAACCCACAATGTATCAATGGCTTACACTTTTGCATCTTTGTTTCTCTGACCTTCTGCTTTCTAGTCTTCTGCTTTTCGCTACTGCGGTTCAGAATACTCCAATTACCTCCACTCTCAGGCACCATGATTTTCTCTGTGTGTTCTGGCAGAAAGTAGGAGGTGTTAAGTTTCTGCACTTCCCACCATAAGCTTCAAAAACAATGCGTAAGAAAAGTGTGGCCTCCAAATGTGGCCAGAAGTTACAGATACTGGTAGTTGTAATTCAGCAATCTCTGGGATGATATTGGGTCCTACTCACTCTTTAAGGTTCCCCAGGTTGGGGGTACAATTCTTTTTGCAGCTATAGGGGATAGCATTCAACCTTTTGTTGTTTTTCTATATCCCAACTTTCATGCTATTTGACTATTCTGCAGCTACATAGTGGTTATTCCTTGGTTGTGGAAGCAAAAGACTGTGATTTAAAAGAATATGGGAATCGTCAAGTGACTACTGTACAGATCAAGATTCTGGATGTTAATGACAACATCCCTAAACTCAACAAGACTGTGGTGAGTAAAAAGTGTGCTTGCTATTATTTGTGCGGGTTTCTTCAATTATGATCAGAAAGATGTATCATTATAAAAGGCTTATTTATTTACAGTATGAAGGAAGTGTAAAGGAAAATATAGCTAATGTGGAAATCATGCGCCTGGACGTCTTTGATGCCGATGAACAATTTACTGATAACTGGCTGGCAAACTTTAGGATTGTATCTGGCAATGAAGGAGGCTACTTCCGTATAGAAACAGATTCACGAACCAACCAAGGAATTCTTACTCTGATTAAGGTTAGTGGATGGGGAGAGGCAGTATGCATGCCACATTGACCTCAATCCAGTGACGGTACCTAGCAAAAGAAGAGAACAGTGACAGCATACAGCACAATGGCACGCTGATGTGTTCTGTATGAGTATTTCTGCACAGATTCCTATCATCTCATTGTAACCACCTCTCTGCCCTGTTTCCATTATGATGAGATTTTATAGTATGGTAGAATGTTTTGCACATAAAACAGTTGCATTCTGCACGCCCACCTACAACACATACCCACAAAGATCATCCATTAGTTCAGCTTCTCGTACTTCATAATAATTTTAAACAATTTGTTCTCTGTTCCACAAATTGCATTACAATCATTGTTTTACTTTAAAACTGTGGGATAATATAACATCAGGCTTTTTTTATAACCATTGTCAAGCTGAGTCAGTTAACAAGAGGTTGAGACATGCCCTGTTTTCGTATGCCCAAGAATGAGGGTGAATAAAGGTTCCTAACTCAATTGCTTGATGTATCTGTTTTGTTTTGTTTTTAATTCAAAGTTTTATTTCTTTTAAAACACAAATATTTCATCATTCCTCAATCAGTAAAACATCGAAGTACAATTTTTTATATGCCCCTCCCTCCCTCCACCCCCCCCAACCCCCCTCCTCCTTCCCCCCCCCGACTTCCCAGAACCCGTACACGGTATGGATTTTTAACAAACACAGTCTAAAATCTATTGAGAAAAAAGAAACAAAGAAATTAATGACATTCTGCATTGACCTTAGCTTCTTCTTGCTGAGCTAACTTTAAACAATTTAAATCATTTCTGATCTTAAGCATAGGCTAACTGGAATTCCTTGGTCCCGTATTTATTTTGTATATAGTCAATCCATTTTTTCCAGTCTCGTTTATATCTCTCATTTGAATGATCTTTAAGATATGCCGATATTTTAGCCATCTCGGCTAAATTTGTGACTTTCAATGTCCATTCTTGAGTTGTAGGCAAGTCTTCCTTCTTCCAGTATTGCGCCACCAACAGTCTTTCTGCCGTTATTAGGTGCAGAATCAAGTTAGTCTCTACCACTGTAAAGTCAGTACATATACCTAGTAAAAATAACTGAGGAGTAAACTTTATCCTTCTTTTAAAGATATTTTGCATAATCCACCATATTTTTATCCAAAATGCCTTAACCTTTTGGCAGGTCCACCATATATGATAATATGTAGCATCGAGAGAAGCACACCTCCAACATTTAGGCTGTACATTCGGATACATAGAAGCCAGCTTTTTAGGATCTAAATGCCATCTATAGAACATCTTATAAAATTTTTCTCTCAGATTTTGAGCTTGTGTGAATTTCACATTTGTTACCCATATTCTTTCCCATGTAGCCAACATTATTGGTTCTTCAATATTTTGAGCCCACTTTATCATACAATCTTTAACTAATTCTGTTTCCGAATCCATCTGTATTAGAACATTGTATATCCTCTTTATATGCATTAAGCCTTGATCTCTTATTTGTTTAAACAAATTATCTTCAGCTTGAATAAAACCAATTTTTTGATCTATTTTCCACCTGGCCTGTAATTGCCCATACTGGAACCATGTTTGAACTACCTTCTCCTCTTTTAATACCTCCAAAGATTTTAGTTGTAGTACCCCCCCTTTCCAAAATGAGAAGCTGTCTATAGGTAGTTCTATCCTGTTTTTGTGCTATGTTCATATTTTCAATTGTATGTCTAGGAATTGCCCACATGGGTATTTTGTCATTTAATTTATATTGTTATTTTTTCCAGACCCGCAGTAAAGCATTTCTTAAAATATGACTTTTAAACTTCCTATCCAATTTTTTGTTGAACAACAAGTAAGCATGCCAACCATATACCAGATCGTATCCCTCGATATTCAATATTCTATCATTAGTTAAATGAGTCCAATCACTAATTACAGATAGCGCCACTGCATCATAATATAATTTTAGGTTAGGTAATTTCAAGCCTCCTCTCTCCCATGCATCTTGCATTATTTTCATCTTTACCCTCGGCTTCTTTCCTGCCCATACAAATTTGTTGATACCCTTCTGCCATTCTAAAAGATTCGCATCTTTTTTAAGTATAGGTAACATTTGAAAGAGAAATAAAAATTTTGGTAAGATGTTCATTTTCACTGCTGCTATCCTGCCCAGCAAAGATAAGTGCAATTTCTCCCATTTTTTTCATCTCTATCTGTATACTATGCCAAAGTGGTTCATAATTATGCTTATATAATTTTCCGTTTGGGGTTAAAATATTGACTCCAAGATATTTAACTTTTTTGACCACTTCACATCCTAGTGTCCCTCCTAGTTCTTCCTTTTGTTTAGTATTCATATTTATAGCCAATATTTTAGTTTTTCCTAAATTTATTTTAAAACCAGATACTTGACCATATTGATTAATCGTATTCATTAAAATCCTACTGGATTCTTGCGGTTGTTCCAATATTATGACCAAATCATCCGCAAAAGCGCGCACTCTGTATTCTTGCTGCCTAATCTTGATCCCTTTTAGACCATCCAAGCCCCGTATTTTATTCAACAATACTTCCAAAGTTATAATAAACAATAGCGGGGACAAAGGACAGCCCTGTCTTGTACCTTTTCCAATTTGAAAGGAGTCTGTTAAACTTCCATTGACTATAATTTGTGCTGTTTGCTGTTGATATATTACTTTATTTGACTGTAAAAAATTATCTCCTATCTGCATTTTTTGCAGTATCTTCAACAGAAATAGCCAATTAACTCGATCAAAGGCCTTCTCAGCATCCAGGAATATGAACGCAGCAGGGATCTGGTTGTTCTTTCCCAAATATTCTAATGCATTAATAATTAATCTGACATTACTTTTCATCTGTCTCCCCTGTATAAAACCTGTTTGGTCAGTGTGTATCAATTGTTGAATAACCAGCATTAACCTATTTGCTAGTATTTTAGTAAAAATTTTATAATCTACATTAAGTAATGAGATAGGTCTATAATTTTTTGGTTGGGTAGTATCTTGATCTTCTTTTGGTATCAAAGATATGAACGCTGTCTTCCAGGATGGAGGCACTTTACCTTCCGTTTGAATCTTATTAAATAATTCTCTAAGAGGCTCTACCATTTCTAACTGTAAATTTTTATAGTAAACCGCTGTCAAACCATCTGTATCTGGTGCTTTCCCTAACTTTAGTTGCTTAATTACCTGCAAGATTTCCCCCGAGGTTATTGGTTGATTCAATTTTTGCCTGTGCTCTTCTCTAACTGAAGGTATTTTCTCTTTATCTAAATATTTGTCTATATCTAGACCATTAATTTTATCCCCTTTATACAATTCTGTAAAAAATTCCCGAAATACCTTTTGAATCTCTTCCTGTTGAAACACCTCCTTCCCTCTGTAAATCAGTTTAGATATATTTCGAGTTTTCCTTTTTTTCCTAATCTGATAAGCTAACCATCTGCCAGGTTTGTTTGCGTTACAAAAGGTATTGTGTTTTGCATATAATAAATTAGTAGCTACCTGGTCAGAGATCAACATGTCAAATTGAGATTTTAATATGGTGATAGCTTCCTTAACCTTTGTATCGCCTGGATTCATTGTTAACTCCAACTCTTTTCTCTTAATTTCCTCTTCCAGTTCTGTTCATTTTAACCCTTGTTTATATCTATGTGTTTTATTTATATTCATCAGCACTCCTCTCATATACGCTTTGCTTGCATCCCATACGAATTCCATAGATGTACCCTTATTCATATTCAAAACGAAATATTCTGATAACAATTTTTTACAATCATTAATATACTTTTCATATCTAAATAAGTTTTCATTCAATCTCCAAGACCTTCTTGCCTGCACTACCCTTCCCAATTCCATCCAAACTGGGTTATGGTCCGAAAGGACCCTAGCCGCAATCTTTGTCTTCTTGACCCTAGAAAGCAAATCATTATTGATTAGTATAAAATCAATCCTTGAAAGGGATTGATGCCTATCAGAGAAGAAAGTGAAATCATGTTCCTCTGCATTTCTTTCTCGCCAAATATCTCTCAATTCAAAGTCATCCATGATGTCAAAAAAGGGTTTGGGTAACTTTGCTCGCATCTTAGTATTTGGGCGAGAAGTCTTCTTATCTCTCTTAGTGTCTATCACTCCATTCCAATCACCCAATAGTATACAGGAACTATAGTCCCACTGTACTAATTTGGCATGAAGATTTCTGTAGAATCCATCTTGCTGTTGATTAGGGGCATAAATTCCCAAAAGTAATGTCTTTTTCCCTTCTAGGATTAGGTCTAAAGCAATATATCTTCCGAAGGGATCTGCTTCAATTAATTCAGCTTTCATGTCTTTTCTTAAGTATACAACTATACCATTCTTCTTTTCCATAGCAGAAGCTACAAAATGTTGACCAAGTTTTGAGTTAATCAAATATTTTTGATCAGTTGATTTGATATGAGTTTCTTGCAAACAAATTATGTCATTCTTAAACTGTTTGAGATAGTGAAATATTTTCTTTCTCTTCTGTGGGGAATTCAGTCCATTGACATTCCATGTTAAAATCTTAGTTGTCATCTTTGGTTGGCTGAAGCATTTTTAGAGCTTCCTGCATGTCCTGTTTAACCTTAGGCCTAGCTCCTCCCACTGCTTCCAGACTTGTTATTGTAGCTCCTTGATCGATGGCCGGTGATTGTTGATGTTGTTGCTTTTTAGCTTGTTTCTCCATTCGTCTAGTAATCATGCGTCCAGATCTTTGTTCCATAACACCTTGCGCTTCTAGAAGAGAGAGATGCTCCATCTTATCTAGTGGTTGTGTAATTTGCTGTCTGTCCTGTCCTTCTTGTGGTCTTTCTCCAGGTCCAGATGATGCAGGATATCCAGCCTTCAAAATATTATGATAAAAATCTCGGGCTTTCCATACAGAGTTGAGGCGATATCTTTGCCTATCAAATGTAAATATAATGCCAAATGGTGTGTCCCATCTATACTGTATCTGACGATTTCTGAGTTCTTCAACTAAAAAAGCGTAGTCTCTCCTGGCTCTTAACATTTGAGGTGGTATCTCTTTCAAAACAATGAGATCCTGACCGCCAATTTGAAGCTTAGTGTTATAAGACTCTTGTAGTACCATATTTCTAAGCTCTCTTGTAGTGAAGTATATAACGATGTCTCGAGGAAGTTGCTTCTGCTTTGCCACCCAAGAGTTAACGCGATAAACTTTGTCAATTTGCCAGTCGAGATTGGTCCCTGGTCTTCCCACCAAGCGGTCAAAGACTTCTGATAGAATCTGTTTCAGGTTCTCCTGTTTCTCCTCACTCAGCCCCCTTACTCTTAATGCGAACTCCATTTGTCTATACTGTTATCATAATAATTTTTCAGCATTTTCCACTTTTTGTTCCACCGCCTCTGTTTTCAATGTCAGGTTGGTATTGGCCTCATTAAGATCCTCTAGAGTAGACTATCTTCAATTCCGGAAACATGTTCTGTCAATACAGTTACAAGTCTCAGCATTTCATCTTTAATTTTAACAACCCTGGCATCGATTTTCACATACAACTCCTGTTTAAGTCCTTTTATTTCACCTTTAATTTCCTCTTTTATTTCTTTTATTTCCTCTTTTCTCTCCTCTTTTCTCTCCTGTTTTATCTCCTCCTTAAGATCTCTAAGTTTATCTTCCATTTTAATTGTCTGTGCATTAAGAGCCATACTTAGTTCATTCAAGAAGAATTCTTTCGTTAACAAATCCCCAGCAGGGGGCGTAGGGAGCGGAGGCTGCAACCTTGTGGCAGGCACTGGGGATGGGCCCCTGGGAATAGAGGGCGACGGTTTCAAATTAGGATTTGGTTTTGAGGCCATTCCAAAATTTATCTCCCAGCAATTAATAAAACTCTGCTGTCTGACTATACAGCTATAAGTTAAGACGCTGAATTTCTCCCTTTACTTTGAAATTTGAGGCTTGGCAAAACTTTCAGAAAGTAAGCATTGTAACAAGACAGTTCAGCAGATTCATCACCATTTAAATTCCAGATAAGCAACATTAATGAGAGAATGGAAGTCTTGTAAAAGTGAAACTAATTAGAAAGCTTCTGCTGGCCGATTGTAAAACAGGTGATAAGGACGCTCCTTTGAAATTTTAGAGTTCTGTAGCATTTAACAAAAAGTTTAAGAAAATAATCATTATTACCAGAGAGTCCCGCCTGCTTGGCGCCATCTTAAAAGAGAGCCTTTTCAGTAGTAGCTCCGACCCTTTGGAACGATCTCCCCGTGGAGATTCGTACCCTCACCACCCTCCAGACCTTCCGCACAGCCCTTAAGACCTGGCTAGCCCGTCAGGCCTGGGGATAAAGATAATCTGGCCCCACCCGAATGATGAATGAATGTTGTTTACTATTTTACCTTTATGTACTATTTTGTGTCTATTGTCTTATGTAAGCCGCCCTGAGTCCCCTCAGGGAAAAGGGCGGCCTATAAATATTAATAAAATCACTAAAATCACTAAATCACTAAAAGCCTCTAAGTAAATAGATTTTCAGAGGAAGCTCTTGTAAAAAAACAAAAGGAGCTAAAATCTTGGTAAGCAATTAATTTCCACGTGGACGGATTCAACTCGTGATAAAATCAAATAAATCAAAGCTTTTTTTTTTCATGTTTATTTTTTATTTTTTATTACATAGACAACAATGGGAAAAGGAGAAGAAGAAAAAAAGGGGGGGAAACCCCATCATCACATACAATATGTCATTTGATTACAGGTGCATCCCTACTACGTTTATACATCCCATATCTCTCTGTTGTATATTTAATAAACACCACAATAAGCTAGGGTTTAAAAAAAGGGGGGGGAAGGAGGGGGAAGCCAAAAAGGACAAAAAAGACAAAAAAGACAAAAAGGACAAAAAAGTCCAAAAAAGAAGGGGGGAAAAAAAAGAAACCATCATCACATGCAGCATGTCGTTTGGTTACAGTTGTTTTAACATCTGCATCTTCAAATAATATTTACCGTCTCAGATATTTCATCTAATATAACTAAAGGCCTCATTTTCATTCTACAATATATATTCAGTTAACATTAGCATTATTTTCCCCCAGAAAGTATACTTCTATTCATTGTTAACCTTGCATTTCATACCTTCAAACAGAGATCTTATTCCTTCATTTTTCAACAAGGCGTCGCTGCCTATATATACCAGTTTTCATTTGTTCCCCCATTAGAATTGCTTTATCAGCAGCGAAATATATAAATCAAAGCTTTGAACTGAGGGAGGGAGACCTACTTTGTACCACACAAGGCAGTTTGAAGTTCCCAGCACGGACGCCGTTCTGCTTTGGGCTGGCCCCCCTCTCTCTGCAGACACAAAAGCTGCAAAAATCGAAGGGCATTTGCCAGCAAAACTATTCTTCTTTCCTTCTTGCCTGAAGGATAAGAAAACCTGTTAAGACGTCAGATGAATGATCATCTAAACAGGTACGTAACCAGGAATTCGGGGACAGCTAATTTTTAAGCTGCCACCATCAGCAGGCTCCTCCCAGGAAGTCCTGGTTACGTACCTGTTTAGATGATCAGATGTATCTGTTTTTTAACATAGGATCTTGATATTTTGTGTCCTCTTCTGTGCCTCGATCTCCATTTGATACAGTGACATGAAAACTCAAGAGTCTCTTCTGCTCTCTTTTTTTTATTGACAGGACTCTTGACTCTGAATGGATTTTCAAGGATATTTCATAGCATATAATATTGAAGTTGCAATAGTAACCTTCCATCAAGAGTCCAGAAAGATATGCAAGTGGGTAAATTGAAATTGCATTCTAAATTACGATTTTTTTTTATTCTCTCTGCAGAAAATAAATTATGAAGAATTACAGACAATGGACTTGAAGATAGTAGTTTCTAACAAAGCAGCGTATCACAAATCAATTATCAGTCAAGTTTCCCAAGTAAAACCAATTTCCGTCAAAATTAATGTGGAAAATGTGAGGGAAGGCCCCGTATTTAAGCCCCAAACGTTAGTGATTAAGACAATGGAAACAATGAAAATAAACCAGATTATTGGAAGCTATCAAGCTTATGATGAAGACACTCAAAAAATAGCACAACGCATCACGTAAGACTTTGTGTGTGTTTGTTTGTTTGTTTATTAGTAAACTTACAGGCCTCTCAACTTCCAATGACTCTGGGCAGCTCACTACAGTCAAGGTTACTGTTCCCATGTGGTGTCAATATGCCAGACACATAGATTCACTATTGTCATGTTCCAACATTGCTCATCCTTTAGTTTATGCCGAAAAGAGAGATGCAATTTATGCCTTATACTTTCCAGTGCCTTTTGTTTTAAATGTGTTTGCAGTGACAGCTTTGGATAATAATAATATTGGCATGGTGCTCAAGAAACAACTTACATCTAAATACAAGTAAGACTAGATTTAGTCTAGATAATACTAGATTTCCGGAAGCACAGAGAGGAACCTGCCCCACTGTATATTGAGGGGGACTGTGTGGAGAGGGTTTCCTCTTTTAAATTCTAGGGAGTGCTTATTAGTCAAGATCTCACCTGCAAAAACAACACGCCTCTGGTGATTGGAGAGGCCCAGCAGAGACTTCATTTCCTTAAAGTCCTGCGAAAAAATCAGGTGGAACAATGGCTGATGACCTCTTTCTATCGGTCCATCATAGAACGTGTCCTCACATATTCCATTACAGTATGGTATGCTGGTTTAACAGCTGCGGACAGGAACGCACTATAGAGAGTGATCAATTCGGTACCAGAAACCATTGGTTGCCTCTGACACCACTGGATGACATCGCCAGATCTCGCTGCTTTAGTAGAGTAAGGAAGATACTCAGAGATGATTCACACCCTGGTCAATGTCTCTTTGCACTACTACCATCGGGCAGAAGACATCAAAGTATATCCAGCAAACAAATAGGTTTAAATAGGTTTCTATCCTTGAGCTGTCAGACTTTTAAATTCAACCACAATCACTCATGCACACGCTAGTTTTTTTCTTTTTCTTTCTTTTTTTCGTTTCTGCTATAATTTTGCACCAGTGAGGTTAAAACCAATTTCATTGTATTTAAGTACAATGACAATAAAGATTATACTTATACTTATAAACATTCAGTATCAATATGACGTAGGTATATGCATATTTATATGGCTTCCCAGAGTTGCTTCTTGTGAAATGGGTAGCTATATAAGTATGATTTGATAAATAAATACTGGAAACGTTGATGTTCACATGTCATCTTAAAGCATGGTTTTGCACATTGTTTGTTGAACAAACTATAATAGTGCAAAGGAACAATTCAGAAATGATTTATTGGGCCAACCTCTGATAGGTTTTCCAATTAAACTGTCCTTGTTATGTGGATTGGCCAGAGATTTGAACAGGGCACAACTAGAAATACACCAAGAATAAATGTATTAAAATGTGACTGTTATTTATTAACAATTATTTGACTGTTATTTATTAACTATGAATAGAAATATAGTATGTAGATGTATAAAAAGTTTTTATGTCTCTTACGAAGTATATAATTTCCATATGTATGCTTGATCTCAGATTTGTATGTTCATTTTCACATATATTTAAATTTTACACAGGTATGCCAAAGGAAGCGATACTGCAAATTGGTTGATAATAGATGCTAAAACAGCTGAGATCAGACTACGTAAAGTCCTAGACTATGAATCACACTATGTCATCAATGGTACTTACACTGCAACAATTTTGGCCATAAGTACTGGTATGTAGTGAATATTTTTGTTGTACTTTATAATGGTTCTTAATTACCAAGAGTTGTAAGATCTGGTGGAATACACAATAAATAATTTAACTACATTTTTCTATTTTTTCTTGAAAAGTATCACCATGTCACTCATGCCAAATTCACATCAGTTCATTTTTATTAAATTCCAGAATCCACCAAAACTGCTTGCAATAGTTAGAAAGCAAGTAGGAGACTATATCTTTTAATGATCAATAGTACCCCGTATTCTTGTCTAGCTACTTGCAGAGAAATCAATGCTTAGAGTGATTTGCAGTATGAAATTTCTTCAAGCTTTCCATTTCTTTTATGAGCATTTTTTTCTTTCCATTCTTGGTGAATATGTAGATTTCTAAATAAATAAGTGCAGAAAATGATTGAGAAAAATATAAATGCCACTCTCCATCTATGCTGTGTCTCATGCCATCCAGTGTCCACAAAAGAGGCAAGGATGCTGGCAGAATAACTATTGTCTTACAAACAAGGCAGGTTTGGAGTTTATTGGTCATCTGCCACTGCGTTACCAGGTGAATCCCTTCCGTGAGGACCACAGCAGACTGGTTTTTCACATCATGCACAATCAGGATCACAATATTTTGCTTATTGGAACGCCAAGATATTTTTCCTTTTGAATAAATCCATAATGCAGTCATATACCTTTTATGTTATGTGGAATATCTGGCACGTTCTTGGTACTAAGTGGATGCAGGAGCAGAGGCTGTAGTAAAGCTTGTGCATTATACAGTGAGAGCTACAAATCTAACACTGACCACAATCCAATCTGATTTTTGACTAATTGTCTGATTAACGACAGAGACTCAAGAGTAAAGTAACATTGCAGGTATGATTAGTCACTTAATAGACATTTGAGTTTACAACAACCCCCTCCCCCCCAAAAGCTACATACAATCCTGTTTCAAACCTACTGTGGCTGAAGTACCCCTGCGGTCATTCATCCTTATGAATGTTAAGCAAAGTCCATTAAGGAACGCTGCCTCACTTAACGGGTGTCACCATTTGCAGGCTCCATTACAGTCAGTGGCAGATTAAGGCTCATTGGTGCCCTAAGCATTGACAAATCTTGGTGCCCCTCCTTTGTACATACTGTACAAATCTTCATTAGGTTTTTTTTTCTTTCTCAACTTTGTGGTGCCCCCTTTGGGCCTGGTGCCCTAAGCACATGCTTAGTCTGCTTAATGGTTATAATACACCACTGATTACAGTCATAGGTTGAAGACTACTTGTACAGCAGTGACCCCCAAAATGTTCATGGGTATGAATTGTATTTTACATTCAATTCAAATACATGCAAACTAACAAATTGTAAACTTCTCATAATTCAACCACCAAGTTCACATTTAAAATCTTGTGCGTGCTTAAAGAAAGGGACATGGTGGCTCAGTGGCTAAGACGCTGAGCTTGTCAATCAAAAAGGTCGGCAGTTCGAATCCCTAGCGCCGCGTAATGGAGGCAGCTCCCATTACTTGTCCCAACTTTTGCCAACCTAGCAGTTCAAAAGCATGTAAAAATACAAATAGAAAAATAGGAAACACCTTTGGTGGGACGGTAACAGCGTTCCGTGTGCCTTCGGCATTTAGTCATGTCGGCCACATGTTCACAGAGACGTCTTGGACAGTGATGGCTCTTTGGCTTTGAAATGGAGATGGGCACCGCCCCTTAGAGACAGGAACAATTAGCACATATGTGCAAGGAGAACCTTTACCTTACATGCTTAAAGAAGCAAACAAGTTTCCAATTAATCAGCAGTTTGTATAAAAATAGATATGACTTCTGTGCTTTGCAGACTACCCTCCAAAAACAGCTACAGGTACCATCGTTATTCAGATTGAAGACAAGAATGATTACTGCCCAATTCTGGTGAATCAAAAAACAAATGTCTGTACTGATACAAAGTATATTAATATCACTGTTGAGGATCGAGATAGACATCCAAATGGTGGTCCTTTCACTTTCAAGATCATTGATGAACCTGAAAGAATATCAGACAAATGGAGAATTGGCCTGATAGTTGGTAAGTATAAGTCATGCCACATATTATAGAGATTGGAATAGCTCTGAAGCTACAGATTTTATGAGAGCAGAGCTTGTGGTTTGGTTTCTGCTTCAATTCTTGGTTTCAAGAATTAGCAGTCAAAGTCAGGGGAGAAATATGGTGCTGCTTCATTGTTGATTAGATCAGATTCAATTGCAAACAAGTGGAGGGATTGTTTCTAATATATATGAATGAAATGGGGTAACATGTTTAGCACCAGTTGCAAAATAAAATGGAAGTAGGCTTAGGGGAAGGGACGTGGTGTCTCAGTGCTAAGACGGTGATCTTGTCAATCAGAAAGGTCGGCAGTTTAAATCCCTAGTGCCACGTAATAGAGTGAGCTCCTGTTACTTGTCCAAGCTTCTGCCAACCTAGGAGTTCGAAAGCATGTAAAAATGCAAATAGAAAAAGAAAGACCATCTTGATGGAAAGGTAACAGTACTCCATGCACTTTTGGCATTTAGTCATGCCGGCCACATGACCATGGAGACGTCTTGGATAGCACTGGCTCTTTGGCTTTGAAACAGAGATGAGCATTGCCCCCTAGAGTCGGGAACGACTAGCACATATGTGTGAGGGAAACCTTTACCTTTAGGCTTAGGAGGGCAGCCCAAAACCTTCAAGCTCCACAGCTAGGAAATCTAAACTCCTCTTGATTAACTGAATTGCCTTAAATAGATTGAACTACCATCAATATATTGTGGCAGTGGGATTACCAAGTAATGTGTCAATGTCCTAGAGAATTCTTGCTTTGTTCAGAATGTGCAGTTTTCCAAAACATTGTGCAATCGTGACAGACACTAGAAATATAGAATTGTCTCCTAATAAGAATGCTTTCTTTTAAAGGAGCCTCTTCTAATTTGGGTGTGTTTTAGATCAGCTCCCAGAATTCCTATCAATGGTCAGGAATCCCGGGAGTTAAAGTCTTGCAAGGTTGGGGAAGACTGCTTTAACTATCAGAATGGTAACCCTAAAAGTAGCAAGGCTTCTGATTTCATTCCTTTCCTTGCTGAACGTTGTTGTTGTTTTTCTTCTTCCCTACAAAGGATCCAGAGCTCAGCTGATACTCGAGGATGTGACACCTGGCATATACAGAATTCCTCTTTTAATAAAAGATAAACAAGGTTTCAGCTGTCCTGACCAACAAGTACTGGAAGTGAACGTTTGTGATTGCAAGGATGGCACTGGTTGCCAGGGTAGAATTGTCAACTCCTCTGTTTTCCTGGGACCCGCTGCAGTTGCGCTCATGATCTTGGCATTGTTGCTGCTACTCCGTAAGCTTTTAACGTTATTTCATAATGTCTAGAACTGGGTGTCCAACCTGCTCTACTGTTGAGAGCAAGACTGTTCAACCTTGACAACTTTAAGACTTGGGGACTTCAACTCCCAGAATTCACCATGGTGACTCGGGAATTCTCAGAGTTAAAGGCCACAAGGAAGTTGCCAAGGTTGGACACCCCTGATCTAAAGGCATGATTGGCACTAAGCAGAACTCTGACACAAAGTCTCCTTCAGATGAGAGGTTGCAAATCGTTCACTTCATTTGAAAAAGAAAGACTGTAGACATTATCCAACCATAATTAATTTCTACTGAAATAATTTTTTTTAAGAAATTCAAATTTTTAATGTGTTGCATATAATGTGGAAGGAAACATTTAAAAGGGCATTAAAATATTAGGGGGGTTGGGTGTTTTTCTTCTTCTACCTGTCTGTTTAGGAGCTGGTATTCCACTTTCACTTTGCTTGTTGTTCAAATTTTCCATGGCTTTCTTCTTAAGTTACTGGCAGTTAAGAAGCTTCCAAACTTCCATAGGTCAGGTTAGGGTAGAATGTGTTTAAGTATACATGTATATACACCAGTGATGGGGTTCAAAATTTTTTACTGCTGGTTCTGTGGCCGTGGCTTGGTGGGCATGACATGGCTTGGTGGGTGTGGCAGAGGAAGGATATTGTAAAATCTCCATTCCCTCCACACTCCAGGGGAAAGTTACTGCACAATCCCCATTCCCCAGTCCCTCAGCTGGGACTCAGGAGGCAGAGAATAGATGGGAGTGGGGCCAGTCAGAGGTGGTATTTACCGGTTCTCTGAATTACTCAAAATTTCCGCTACCAGTGCTGAATACCACCTCTGATATACACACTCAGGCCTGACCTAATCTTGCTACTACTAAATATAAATATATTTACTTACTTTTTGAAAACATTAGGGCTTCAAGGTGCTTGTTTTTACACTTAGCAACATATTCTATATCTTACCCTTTTGGAACGTGTGCAAAGCTGAATATATAAAACTCACTTAAAAACAAGCAAGATAAAAAATAGAGGTTTTTTTCTGATAATAGTGCTTGATGTTCTGTTCTCATTGGAATGTTAAAAATTGTTGAATTGGTAGAAAAGAAAGATCAGGGTTGAGCTGGAAAGCTGCCTGTTTATCATGTGCTGAACTTATTGATCAGAAAGGTTGGCAGTTCAGCAGTTCGAATCCCTCGTGCCACGTAACAGATGAGTTCCACTTACTTGTTCCAGTTTCTGCCAACCTAGAAGTTCAAAAGCATATAAAAAATACAAGTAGAAAAACAGTAGTAAAAATCTTTGGTGGGTAGGTAATAGCGTTCCATGCACCTTCGGCGTTTAGTCATGCCGGCCACATGACCACAGAGACATCTTCGGACAGCACTGGCACTTCAGCTTTGAAACAGAGATGAGCACCACCCCCTAGAGTTGGGAATGACTAGCACATATGTGCAAAGGGAACCTTTACCTTTTAAATGACCTATCTCTCCGGGGAAATTGTAATAATTTTGTTCTGATTGTGAAATATTTGAGATGGATCAGATTGCAGATGCAGAAGACCTCAATATTTTTTCCCATAGCATTTGATCTTTGTTGCTTACTGTTGCACTGTATTCCTTTGCAGTCGTGCCTCTCTTACTGCTGGCCTGTGGCTTTGGGTCAGGCTTTGGATCAAGTGGTGGAAAAGGATTTGTAGCTATACCTGATAACAGTGAAGAAATGTTGCGTAACTGGAACAGTGAAGGAGCAGCACCTGAAAATAAGGTATATTGTATTTTGCCTTTTCTTTTCCTTACTTCAGTTTCCCATTCCTTGTGAACAGGAAGAGGAAATTAAAAGGATTAATACATCTAGGGCAGTTTTTTTCAAAGTCAGCATCTTTAAGATGTGTGGACTTCAATTCCCAGAATTCCTCAGCCAGCATCTTAAGGTTGCCAAGATTGAAAAACCTACTGAGCTAGAGCAATGTGAATTTCCCAGGCCTGCAGCCATAAATGTGTTGACCAAGTCCCATTTAAATCACTGGATTTAGATTGTAGCCATAATCACACTTATTGGGAACTCAAATCAAATCAATCTTACTGCTGAATCATGATGTATAAGAATGTCCTATTGGTTTCAGATCAACATATAAGCAGCATGTGAGAAAGTGATTCTCTCTTTTTTTCAGGAGTACCTTCAAAAAGGTGTGCTTTTCCAAAACAAAAAATCTTTCTGCTATTCTCCAAACATGGTTTTAGAAGGGGCTTTAGAGGAACACATAATATAGGGTATTCTTTAAGTGTTATTGGATGCACAAGGAATTTGTCTACAATGCGTAAGCTCTCAGTATACATACATACAAGCAACAAAATAATAAATCATGAGATGCAATCATAAATCATAAAATGCAACCAATAAAGTGATAGTGATAAGATACCAACAGGAGTAAGTAATACCGCAGGAAAGATGTGAAGGATAATGGTAATACAGTTCTCCTGCATATTAGTAATACAATAATAAAATAGTAATACAGTCCTACATTGTAGCCACAGTTTAAAATCCTGAATTTCCTGCTGGTGTATTATAAACGTTTCCTGTTTCTCAGTGTAACAAGTACCAACCCATGTAAATATCAAATTCACCTAGCAATCCAGCAAAGCTATTTCTGTTATGATTTCAGTGCTGCTTCTTCAACGCCCATCTTTGCTTTTTAATTGTCACCTTTGATATTAGGCAATCCTGGACCTCCTTACTTCCTCCGGATCAGAAAAATATATGAGCAGTGGAGAAGTAGTCGTGGGAGCAGGAACAGCAGCAGCAGCAGCAGCAGCAGCAGGGAACAGCTTCTCCTGTACAATCAAGGAGCAGAACATGAGCAGCAACACGATCTCGAGATGGCGAGAAGACCGAGAAGCTCTTTTTTCTGAGGCAGAATTTATAAATGCCTCAGCCCCAGGGGTGGGCTTGACAGCAGGTGGGACAATGCTGCTAGGAGCTGGCAGAACTTTAGCCATGGATACTGGCATGATCATGAATGAAGAATTTTTACGGGGTTACTTCAATGAAGTAAGAGTCTACTTTTTGAATTAACTCTATTGATCAACACTTTCTATCCTTTGATGCTATATAGTCGCATGGATGTTATTAATCTTGTGGAATTTATCATTATAGATTTTGAGTATGTACTGTTGCAGGGAGAGGCGTCTTCTTTCCATTTGGGAAACTGTAAGCCAATTCCTGAGGGAGGCCAGCTGGATTCATTAAGAAATCTGTTTGGGAAGACAGAGAGAGGGTGGGGAAGGATGAGGAATGGGCTTGAAACATTCAGCCTGGCTTTGCATGCTTTTGAGGAAGTGGGGAGCAAGAGGATAATTAGGGCTGGTGGCGGCATTTCTTTCCCCTTTGTAGTGTAACTATTTTGCTGCATATGCTGGAGGACACTTTCATGGATTTTCAAAAGAGTTACAGTTCTCCATATTTCCAGAAAGCAATCAGTGTAACTATATCAGACACATACTGATATACACGAATATACAAATCCCAATATACAAATCCTGCCTCCATTGCCTTTGATTCATTTCTTTTTATAACAATAACTTTAGTTGCAATTGTAACTGTCAGTATTTCTCCTAAAGATATATCAGTTGTTCATTTTTTCTCCCATATTGCCTTATTTCAAACAATCTTTAAAAGCCAATTTTTTAAAAAAAATACAAACTGGGAACAAGAAGAAAAATATATACATGGTATATATTTATCAGTAGTCTCTGGGGTACTAATGAACTCAATATTATAATATAAACACAAAATCACACATATTGCCACGTCTTCTGATTGGTTGAAAGTATTGCCTTTTCCAAAATAGTTCACAAATTTCTGGACTTCAAGGAGAAAAATGGTAAACCAAAAACAGCTACATTAAAAGTGGAACCAGTGGGCCTTCATTAATCCTCTCCAGATAGGAGAGGACTTGAGATCCCCCACAAGTGATCCAGACAGTTCCTCCACACAAGAAGACTGCAAAGCCGTAGTCTCCAATGAATTCAGAGCTCTGAGACACAAGTGAATAGCCATTTTGGACACTGGATTCACTTACTTCCTTTTCTAATCACTTTTGGAAATTGCTTGATAACTGCTTTTTAGCTAACAGCAACCTTTAAATAAACAAGTGTGGAAAAAACAGGTATTTTCTTAAATCTTTGGCAAAAAGATGTTTTAAACACAGGTTTAAGATATTTTGGAACATTTTGGGCTAATAAACAACAAAATGATAATTAGATCTTTGATGTTAGATAGTTACAAATGAATTAAATGTCCAGAGAAATTTGAAATAAGATTTTGGAATTAATTATAAGAATACTCCCTATGAAAAAATGTTTTTGTTTTGAATTATTTGATAGGATGAATTTTTGAGGGTTGGACATTAGAAGGAACCAGAAGGAACTAAAGATTAAAATTGAAGGAAAAGAACACTTAAATTTGATTTATTAATACAGAATGAAGCAAAATAGTTTAACATTGTACATATTGAAGGGCATGTTTGAACAACAAAAGTTGTTGTTAAAGTTAAAAGTTAATTTGAAGTTAAAGGTGTCTACTCTATACATAGACTGTTTAAAAGTTGTATGGAAGAGGAACAAGCTTTACCAGCAAGACGGACACTTATCTGAAAGGGGATTTAAACATCACATCTACACAAATGATACCAAAAAAGATGCTACACTAAACATATAAAAGAAATCAGATGACGTCAAAATAATTAAAAGAGATATAGATATAAAAATCAAAAACCTGGATAATTATCCTTTGTTATATTTACAAAAGAGGCAGATTAAGCCTCTTGTTAAAGCTTATCAAATTTCCAATTTCTCCCCTCATGTTTCATACAACCATAATTCCTTATAATTCAAATCGTAAAGCTTTGATCCAGTAATTATTTTTCTTCAACAGTTAACCAAGTAATTCTGAGAGGGCTCAAGATGGGTATGAAGTTTTTGCTATTCTTTATTGTTGGCAGCTATGTACATCTGAGGTGTACTGCATGTAAATCTGTCTCTCCCCTCCATGTCTTACTCCAGTATTTTTAAATGGTTTTTGATTGCCCGCTGTTTTTATCATTTTGAGTTCAGTTAGAAAATTAACATAAACATGTCCAAAATTCATGGTTTTCTCAGTAGTCTTACTCTGTCCAGCATTGGATAGAGACCAAAATGAATGTTTGAGTTCTGTAGGCATAGGAATCCCACTCTTCTTGTCGCTCCTCAACTCTTCTAGTTGTCAAGTTCTTCAGGTTTCTACAACAACCACTCCATGGTCTTTTCAGCCACTTTTTCCTGTTTATCATACTTGGTGGTCTCCCATTGATCTTTCTAACTAGGTCAGGTCAGAGTAGTAGCCCAAAGCATTTGAACAAAATCAAGCTGAAGGAGCCTCTCAAAGCATTCTCTTCCCCCCTCATCTCCAAAATAATAATAATCACTGATTATTATGATTACCAGAAATATTTTAGACATATAAAATAAAGGCAACTTACTAATTAATGTTTTGTTGATTATAGATGAGTAAAATTTACCATGTTTTCCTGAAAATAAGACGGGTCTTATTTTCTTTTGACCCCCAAAAGCGCTTGGCCTTATTTTCGGGGAGGTCTTATTATTTTTGAGATGCAGGAGGCAATGAGCATGGTCACCTCATGACTGCTGCTGTGTTGCAATATTTTCAGGGAGGGCTTATTTTCAGGAGAGGGCTTATTTTAGCGCATGGGCTCAAAAGCCCAAGTGGGCTTATTATCTGAGGATGTCTTATTTTCAGGAAAACAGAATACTACATTTCAGTCCTAAAACTTCCACTATCACCAGCCTAATATATGTTCTACCATTAATACATCTAAGGAGATTGCTTGAGGGGAAAAAGAGGGAAAGCTTATGAGGTAATGATGCAAGGGACTAAAGCTGATCTTTTTAAACCTACTGTCCTGGATTTCTGCTACCAAAATATGAATGTGGAGAACCTTGTTCTTTTCATCCACATAGAATAGCTCTGGGTTAAAGTGTTCAGCTTATGAATGTTAGCAGCTCTGTAATATGAAAATATTATGTAATTCTAATGTAATATGGTATAAACACTTTAGATTAAAAAAATGGTAACTTCTGAAATGTGAGTGTTCATTACTATTCTTTTCTTCCATATTTTAGAAAGCTGATGCTTTTGCTGATGAGGATGAAGTGCATCTTGCCAAAGATTGCCTACTCATTTACTCCCAGGAGGAAGAGCACGATTCCCCTCATGGTTCAGTTGGCTGCTGTAGCTTTATTGATGGTGACTTTGATGAACATTTCTTGGATGACTTGGGAGACAAATTTAAAACTCTGGCTGAGATCTGTATGGGCAAACCCACAGGCCTAAAAACAGAGCAGTTCAGCTCTCATACCCAGAAAGATACAACTAATCGTTCAATGAATGGATCCGGTCTGCCATACTCCCAACAGCAGAATGTGGTGAATGCCGAACATACTTATTCATCAGGGGCTGCCTACAACCTATCTGAACCTGTGAAAGGTTTTGGTTCAGAAACAATGACTGAGAAAACAATAACTGAGTCAACTGTTACATCTAAGTCTAACCTCCAGCCAGTGAAGCGAATCCCAGACCCCATGATTAGCAGCAGCAGCAGCAGCAATGTTGTAGTGACAGAAACATCATATGGGACGGTACCATCAACAGTCATCCGTGAACCTCAGATTAAGGAGAATGTGGTAGTGACAGAAAGGGTCCTTGCACCTGCTTCTAGCTTGCATGACATGTTAGACATGCCGGCTGGTGTCTTCCCAGACCTCCCAGATTCAAAATACATTGTTGTGAGGGAAAGGGAGCGAGTCCTTGTCCCTAGTTCTGACTTAAAGGCTTCTGTAAGCATCCCCAATCTGTCAGAAGAACAGAATATAATGATAACAGAGAGAGTAGTGACACCAACTCCTGTTAGGCGGGCCACAACTGAAGCAGGCACTTTTCCTAACAATGAGAGGCAGGAACAGATTTTAATTTCTGACTCATTCTTTAACCAAAGTAGCCCACAAGAAGTGCTTCCCACAGGTTCAACCTTAAGCAAGTCCTCAACGGTCAAACAAAAATATAGTACTGTACAATATACACGCTCATAGGTGGATTTCCACCCATCACTTCATATATACTATTTAGCAAGGGAGGATTTATTGATTGCCTTCTCAAGAGCTTGAATATGGTGTTTCACTTTCCTAACTGCTTTTTAACAATCCACAAGAGTGCAACTTTAAAACCATATACTAGGTGCAATTCCTCATTGTGTAATTGTGTAAAGCAGGATTTATTTTTGAGAAATTATTCATGAGATAGCTCTGTTAAAGAGTTCCTGAAAGAAACTCCCCAAGCTTACACAGATAGAAAATAATATTGTTTATTGAAAGGGCAACATATTTTTTTCTATGACTCCAAAATCAATATATTTTTAGTCTGGTTGCTAATCCAATTGAAGTTAGCTCAGTATTCATTATGCAGCAAATTCTACTGGCTTGCACCATGAACCTAAATAGATTTTTTTAATGAATTCATGGGGTTTATTGTTTCAACAATACTGTGTGTGTGTGTGTGTGTGTGTATCAACAAATTTGAATATATTTCAATTTAGTAAAATTGACTTCAGAAATGTATTTTTAAGAGTGCAGTATTCGCTATCAGTGGGGTTTATTCTTCAGTTAGTACAGTCGGGATACAGCCTTAAAACTACAATTTTAACTGGTGTGTTATTCATTGTATACATAGGGAGCATTCCAAGTCTTTAAAAGAATGGATATCATTTCATTTTTAAAAAAATAAGTTCTATAGATTTTTATAAATTCTTTACTAATAGAAACTGAATGAAACAGGGTTTTATTTCTTGTATTTATATATCCTTTTCGAGATGAATTAGTTTATCCGCGTGGTTTGTTCAGATATTGTATTTGAACAAGGTAATATATTTCGCAAGGCAGAATTCCATCTAGTGTGTTTTTTTCACCAGATGTCAGATATCATACAACCATAACATAAAAAAATTAACATTTGTGTTATCTCAAAATTTCTGGCATTCAAAAAAATAAATAAATTTACTTTTTTTAAAAAAAATAAGGTTCTGCATTCTGAGTTGCCTTTTCTGTCCAACAATCTGTTGGGATTCCACACCCCATTGGACAGGCCCAGTCTGTTTTGTGAAAGGGGGAATTCCCTAAAGATGATTCCCAAGGGTTTTCTTCCAGTCTGCTGATCCCTCCCTCTTGGGAAGTATGGTTTTATTAGATAAGAATCAGCCTGTGGAATACACTTGTAAGATATGGAAATCATCTTTTGCTTTCTTTGCATGTGAAATGGGTTCCTGTGTTGAGCCATCGTCTTTCCCCGAAAGTAAGATCGGGTCTTATATTAATTTTTGCTCTAAAAGATGCATTAGGACTTATTTTCTGGTTTGGTCTTCAGGGAAATACAGTACTAAATGTGTCCGTCTGGCTGATGATCTTAACTGGGGCTTATTTTGGGAGCAGGGCTTATATTACAAGCATCCTGAAAAACCATGCTAGCGCTTATTTTCCAGTTGGGTCTTATTTTCAGAGAAACATGGTAAGCCACTGGAGACTGATTAAATTTTAAAAAATGTACCCAACATTTTTGGGTCTTGAGAGAAGGAGAGAATTCAATTCTTTGATACTTTTGTACCTTAGATATATTTTTTGTTTCATAAACTTTGTAAAGGCTTAATCTAAATAATGACCATAACATATTTGAATAGGCTATTCTTGTACATACGTCTATTGAATAATATGAGGGGAAACTATAAACACATATGTTTACGTTTTGGGAGTGAATAAGGCATACATGTAAAAGGAATTAGATATCTGCTTATTTTACATTTTCTCTTTCCTTAAATCCATGGTTTTGTCTATGGCTGTTGTATATGATCCTGTATTATAGTGAATTTAAGCCACTTCAGTAGTCCACAATGGACTTAAGGTTATTGCCATATTTTTCTCATCTGGTATGGGAATGCAACCTGCTTGATTTTGAAATAGAATAATGATTTCGGGATTCTTAGCTGTCATTTTATATAATAACTTTGCTGTTTAAATACTAGTTTTGTAGTCAAGGAATGGGCTGGATATTGCTGGCATTTTTTAATGGAATTTGAAATAAAACAAAAAAAACTATGTGCTTTGCAATTCTTTTAACTCATAGGGTTAGTATGCACATTAAATCCAATTTTTTGTCAATATTTGCCAATTATTAGTAAGCTCTGTAAGTTGGTAAGCTTCAGTGGTAAGGTGCTACTAAAAGTTTTGTATTGAAACATAGCCTACATGCTAGATGGTGGTGATTCAGAAATCAATGGCATAGATCAATGGCATTTCCCCACTGGTGTGGGCATGTATTGTTTAAGAAACAAAAATTATTATTACCATTATCTTTTTTTTTAAATAATAATTATAGTCAAATGAAAATGGATATATGATGATGGTGACATGTATGAATATTTGAGTTAAAATGCTCGAGCTAACATGAACTATGTTTCTTGACTGTGGAAGAGATGCGCAAAAGTCTATTTGTAACCAACTGATACACTTTCTATAGCATGTAAAGAAGGATGTTGTATTTGTTTTAAATTAAAAATTAAAAAAACTTTAATTAAAAAAAAAAGAAATCAATGGCATAGAGCAGGGGTTCCCAAACCCCAGGTCATGGCCTATTCAGAATTGGGCCACACAAGTGGCTGTCTGGAGCATGCGCATGCACACGCACGCAGCTTGACTTCTGTGAGCGGGCACGTGCATGTGCACAACAGCCCACTACTCTGCATGTGTATGCACTGGCCTGCTACTCATGCAAGAGTTGCAAGTACATGTGCGTGTTGGCCCGCCATTCACATGCCCCAGTTCTCCTCTTCCTCCCCTGCCAGGCCACCAAGCCACACAGGTTGGAGATCACTGGCATTGAGTAAGCAATGTAAATTTGCTTCAAATAAATGAGTTTAGGACAGTATCCTTAAACAGGTTTTTGTCACATATATTTGCATTCTGTTATAGAGAGAAGACTTTTTTTCATGAGAAACAAACTATATTGAACACCTGGTTAATGAATAATGAAAGGGTTGAGACATGGAGTTGAATGCACAGTGATGAATTTAGGATGACAAAGTGGATGCTGGGACAGGAAAATTTCACATGAATTATATGATGTAATAGATATTTATTTGAACCTAAACCCTACTATTTTAATTGGGGTACAAAGTTAGGAGTAAATACAATGGATAGTTAAAGATAAAGGTTCCCCTCACACATATGTGCTAGTTGTTCCTGTCTCTAGGGGGCGGTGCCATCTCCATTTCAAAGCCAAAGAGCCATCACTGTCCGAAGAAGTTCTCCGTGGTCATGTGGCTGGCATGACTAAACACTGAAGGCACATGGAGCGCTGTTACTGTCAGCTGCGACTTCACTTAGTAATCAGGAAAGAAACCACTCAACTCCATTTGTTTGAAATTAAGTGTACTTTTACTAATTATAAACGAACAGTAGCAAAGCTAAACTGAATCTGGTTAATTAGGCGTGAAAGTAAATAATATCATGTATAATTCAATCCCCTCCCCTTGGCACCCAAGTCCATAGTCCAATTATAATGCACCCAACTGTCAGGTGGGCGATAACTTCAAAAGTCATCACCAGGATGGAATGCTGGACAGTTAACCTTGGCGGGAAATTCCCTTCCTCCACATGCGCAGTAAGATGGTCAGGTCTGCGTCTAGAATCTTCCTCCAGCACATCATGATTCCCCTCCCAAATACCAGGGCCCCCCCTCCCCATTTCAATGGCAGCCAAAGCAGCAGCAAAGCAGAGGCTGACATCTGGCCCTCCTCCAGAAAAGGGTGGTCAGACCTGCAGAAACGAAAAGAACACAAACAGACAAATAACAATACATTAAAGAGGGAAAAGGGAAGGGAAAAAAAACAAAAGAAAAGGAAAATTAGGAGATTGTCCAAAATCAGGGCTTGTCAGGATAAGCAGAGTAGAACGAGGTGCTCAAACATGGGACCCGTTAACCCATTCAGTGTGAGAAGGGGGAAAATGCTTCCAAGCCACCAGGTACTGGACACGATTTTGCTGTCTACGACAGTGTTTTTCAACCACTGTGCTGCGGCACACTAGTGTGCCGTGACATAGTGTAAGGTGTGCCGTGGGAAAAACACCCACCGGGTGTTTTTGCCTCGGGACATCTCTGATATCTCTGACATCTCTAACCGTTAAGGGAGAAAGGGCGACAATGAAAGGAGAAGGGAGGGGGAGGACAGCACCCGAACCGCGATAGCAGAGAACCGATACGCTTAAGTCAAATGAGAGGTGCGCGGTACGATTTCACCCCCCCCCCCAAATCGTTTTTAAAATGCGCTTTCTGAACTCGGCCTCTGTTGTCTTGGGAGCCTTCGGGGCGAATTCGCTTAATCTCCCGCTGCCGTGGCGAAACTAAAAGTCGAGGAAAAGCACTTCGTCCCTTTTACCCGAACCAGAGCTAGGGCAAGCCCCGTGGCCGTTGCACACGTGCGCGATCCTATTTTCTCCAGGGGACGACGAGCCCGAGGAAGAGGGAGCCGCACAAGGCTGGTGCATTGTTCCAACTTCAGGGTGGGGCTTGTCATTGCAGGCTCTGGGCTGATCCTGCCTGAGAGCAGCTGCAGCTGCAAGCCAAGAGAAATTGAGAGAGAGGGAATGTGCACGTTGCGCGTGTTAGTGTCAGGGAGGGATGCATGTCGTCACCTTCTCTGACCCAGGGTGGGCTTCCTTCCCGCAAACGCGCCACGCTCTCCAGAAGGGCTAGGAGCGGGTCCGGCGGCTAAGCAATGCGCGGCCTTCGCCGGGACTGACAGCCGTGGCGAAAGCAGCCCCCGCCGGCCAGCCCTCGCTTTTGTCTGCTGGGTAGTGAAGGCGGCGGCGGAGGAGGAGGAAGCAGCCTGGCGTCGCTGCTCGCCACGCACTCCCTCGCTCGCGGACGGGCTTTGGTCCCGCCTTTCCCGCTCTGTGCGTGGGAGAATATATGTGTGTGTGTGTGTGTGTGTGAGAGAGAGAGAGAGAGAGAGAGAGGTAATTCATAAAATCCCTTCCCCCTCCAGCCATTCTTCCCCTTTCCTACAACTGACATTTCTGCCACTGCATGGTTTTTTTTTTAAAAAAAATTGTGGCGGAGGCTGTTTGCTTCAACGTGGCTTGCCTCGTCTTTTGGGGCGGGAGGAGGGCTCTGCCTTAAGCAAGAATTGCATTAAAGACCAGAGCAACAGGTATTTCCTTATTTGCCTATTGGATGGGGTTTTATACAGCTTTATAACGTGGAGTAACGTACACGCACACAGCCGCTGGTAGCCCTTTGATAAAAAATGGAGATAGATAATTCCTAGGGATACTTGCCATGTTCTTTCATCACCATGGTGATCTTATTTTTTTGAGCTAAATGTATTTTTTCAGTTTGAATTGGGCATAATCTTTTTTTATTGATCCACTGTCAGGAAGAGGGATTATAATTTAAAACAGATGATTTCAGTGGCATCTTTTTTTATTAATTTAAATTTCTTTCCGTTCTCCATACCCATCTTCTTGTATCAAATAATAGCTGTGGATTCATTGGTATTAAGTGTATATGTTTGAAGCAGTGCAGGAAATCTTTAAAACTTATGAATTTCTCTCCCCTCTGTGGCATTAGGCCTTAGTATCTGATTTGCTATATAACACCTTGTGTTATATATAGTCAATATAGGCACAGAGTTAATTTTTTTAAACATTTTCTAATGATGGTGTGCCTCGTGATTTTTTTCATGAAAAAAGTGTGCCTTTGCACAAAAAAGATTGAAAAACACTGGTCTACGAGAGTCCAAAGTTTCACGGATTTCGAAATGTTGCTCACCCTCAATCAAAAGCGGAGCGGGTGGAGGAGGGAGAGGTGGTCTAAAAGAAGAAGTGCAGACAGGCTTCAGGAGGTTAACATGAAAAACAGGGTAAAGAGATGCTTAGGCAACTGGAGCCGGACAGAAACAGGGTTGATGATCTTGACAATGGGAAACGGGCCAACATATTTGGGCCCCAATTTCTTCGACTTTTGGGGTGTTTGAAGAAATCTAGTAGACAAATAAACTTGATCACCAACTTTGTACTCATAGGGTTTAGTCCGTTTTTTATCAGCCTGTTTCTTATGAGCGCGGTGCGCAGCATCCAGTGTTTGGAGAGCCAAAGGCCAAATGTCCAGAAGGCGATCACTCCACTTGGACAACGACGACACTTGCGGTTGCTTGCGAGGAATCTCAGGAATCCTGGCCGTACACCACATGAAAAGTGGTAAAACCAGTGCTGCTGTGAACGGAATTATTGTAAGCTACCTCAGCATGAGGCAACAAATCCACCCAATCATCCTGTTGGTAGTTGATGAAACAACGTAAATATTGTTCTAGTACAGAATTAATCCTCTCACAAGCCCCATTAGTCTGAGTGTGGTGGGAGGAGCTTAACCCCTGGGCAGAGCCAATCCGCTTCAGAAACTCTTTCCAGAAGAGGGAGGTGAACTGAACACCCCTGTCCGAAATGATGCGGTCGGGCACCCCATGCAAGCAGTAAATATGGGAGATGAACATCTTAGCAAGAGATTTAGCAGAGGGAATCTTGGAGCAAGGGATGAAATGGACTTGTTTGGAGAACAAGTCGGTAACAACCCAGATAACAGTGTGTCCCTGACTCTCAGGAAGTTCGACAATGAAATCCATGGAGATCTCCTTCCATGGGGCCACTGGGCGAGCCACCGCCTGGAGTAACCCCTGGGACTTACCCAGAGGGCGTTTAGCAGCAGCACAAATGGGACAACTGGCAACATATTTCTCAATGTCCTTTTTCAAAGAGGGCGACCAAAATTGCCGCTTGACGAGGTGGAGAGTCTTGACGAATCCAAAATGCCCTGCCATCCGGGAGTCATGCACCCGTTGAAGAACAATGGTTCTAAGGGACGCAGGAACGTATAACTTCGTCCCAATCCAAGGCAACTCATCTCTCATACTGCATTCATTCATGTGCTGTCGGAACCAGTCATCTCCAGTAAGGGCCTTTTTTAGGTTAGAAAGAAAGTCCTGAGTGACCTCTACCTTAGAAGTTGCTTGACTTCTAGTAACAACAGGAGCAGCGAGGCTTGTCGCAGGAATGACAGGCTGGACCACACTGAGCTTAGAACAGTTGTATTGGGGAAGCCTGGATAAAGCATCAGCCATAAAAAATTTCCCACCTGGAATGTATTTCAAGGTAAAATTAAATCTATTGAAATGCTGAGCCCAGCGCATCTGCTTAGGAGAAAGTTTTCTGGGTGTTCTCAAAGCTTCCAAATTTTTATGGTCAGTCCATACCTCGAAAGGGTGTTTGGCGCCCTCCAGAAAATGGCGCCATGTGGCCAAAGCCCAGCAAACAGCAAAAGCTTCTTTCTCCCAAATGGCCCAACGTCTCTCCGTGTCGGTTAGTTTGCGAGAGGTGTAAGCGCAGGGTTGTAATTTTCCTTGGCTATTAGCTTGAAGTAATACAGCTCCCACAGCCACGTCACTGGCGTCAGCTTGGACCACAAAAGGTGCGTCCATGTCCGGGTGTTTGAGGACTGGTTCTTCTGCAAAAAGCCGCTTTAACTTCTCGAAAGCAGCTTGCCAGTCCATAGTCCAATCTAGAGGCTTGCTAGGTTTGGGTTTCGCCCCACCTTTAGACTTAAGGAGGTTAGTTATTGGGAGAGCTATCTTAGCAAAGGAGGGAATAAATTGACGTTAGAAATTAGCAAAATCCAAAAACTTCTGCAATTGCTTGCTTGTACAAGGGGCCTCCCACTCGGTGACCGCCTTGACCTTAGCAGGGTCCATTTCAATACCCTTGTGGGAGATGCGATAGCCCAGGTAATCAACCTTCTCCTGATGGAGCTCACACTTGGATAATTTGGCATAGAGTTTAGCTGCCCGGAGTTTCTTCAGCACTGTATGAACCAGATTCACGTGTTCTTCACGTGTTTCCGTGTTAATAAGGATATCATCTAAATAGACGATAACGCCTTTGTAAAGATGGTCACGTAAAACCTCATTAATCAGCTGCATGAAAACTGCTGGCGCCCCTGTAGGCCAATCGGCATTACACGAAATTGGAAACAACCAAGGGGACAGTTGAAAGCAGTTTTCCATTCGTCCCCCTCTTTAATTCTGACTCTATAATACGCTTCTCTCAAGTCCAACTTAGTGAAAATATGGCCCCTCCCCAGTTGGGCCAGCATTTCCTTCATCAGTGGCAATGGGTAGAGGTTCTGAGCTGAGATTGCGTTCAAATTTTTGAAGTTCACACGTAATCTGAGGGAGCCATCTTTCTTTTCTCTGAACAATATGGGAGCTGCTGCCTTGGGTCTTGCTGGCTCAATGAAACCCCTTTCCAAGTTCTTATCAATGAATTTCCTCATTTCCTCCATTTCTCTAGGGGACATTGAATATATCTGGGGCTTTGGAAGCTTTACTCCAGGTAAAATATCAATGGTGCAGTCTGTGAGTCTGTGGGGGGTAATTTATCAGAAGATTTCTCACTAAAAACATCCCTGAGGTCCCAATATTCCTTTGGAATTCTTTCCTCCCTCTCAATTCTCTCCTGCCCCATGGCTGCCAATGTGGGGGTATTAGTATCAGAGTCTGGAGTTTCAACTTTCTCCTCAGGGGGTGTGGTTGTTCAAATACATAACCAACCCTCTCTCCAGTTAATGCGTGGGTTCCATCTACGGAGCCAGGGGAGTCCCAAAATAAGGGGCCGGTCCATCCCAGGCGCCACAATAAAAGTTGTTAATTCCTGGTGGGTACCCATCCTCATTTCTATGGGTTCTGTGGAAAAATGAGCAGGGCCACCTCCCGCAATAGAACCATCAATTTGGCAAAAAACAATAGGGATTTTCAAAGTCCTCAATTTCAAGCCCAGTTTCTCCACCATTTCAGGGCTTACCATGCATCGGGAACACCCAGAATCTAACAGAGCTAAAAGTTTCTCTGTTGCACCAGAAGAGGGCACCCTAAGGTCAATTGGGATAAGCATAGGGTCAGCTCGGGAACTTATCCAGCGATGAGAATTTTCATCATCAGATTCGTCAGACGAGCTGGGGCTTACGCCTCCCTCCTCCTCTGGCTTGAAGCGTCGGGAAACATTCTCAGCAGCAAAAGCAGCTTCCCTCATCTTGCTTGGAGTTCTCTCCGGTTTCCCCTCCCTCCGGGGGGTGGAGCGGGTTGAGCCAATTTGACGCGGCAATACACAGCACGATGCCCCTTTCCACAGCAGAAACAAGTGAAAGGCTTGGCTTTGCCTGCAAAACCTCCCCTGCCCTCACTCCTGGGGTGGGGGTGGGGGTTTAGGAAGTGCTGGGGGGGATTTCTCAACATCTCCCTCTCTCATGCAATGAAGCCTGGCTAAATCCAATTCCACGTCTGCAGCGTTTTCATACCAAACTGCTAAACGACGGGGAAGGTGTCTGTTTATGCATTGCTGGTAAACATCCTTATCCAAGCCATCAGCGAACTGATCCAGCAAGGCCTCTTCCAACCACCCCCTCATATAGGCTGATAATTCCTGAAATTCTTGCACATAATCCGGCACAGTTTTCTTTCCCTGTTTAAGAGCCGTAAATTTCAGCCGAGCGCGATGCTCAGTCAAAGGGTCATCGAACCTTCTTCTCATGGCTGCCATAAATTCATCAAAATTCCTCAGGAGAGGGGAATTACATTTATGTAGCCCGACCATCCATTCGGCTGCTTTCTTCTCCAAGGCCATTAACACCATTCTTACTTTAGTTGCATCTGTCTCTAATTCAGGTCCATATATTTCCATATAATTCCAGACCTGAATTATAAACAATCCAAGGCTTTTGGGGTCTCCATCATATTTTACGCTTAAGGGTGGAACCTTTGCCATCCAGCGTCACCTCCCCCCCCCCCGCTCTTTGAATGTCTCTAGCCACAGGGGGGGAGGCTGGTTCTGGGTTTTCTTGCACACAACCCCCCTCGGCCCCTCCACTTTCCCTTAAGCTATGCATTGAGTACCTTTTCTCCAACTCCTCTGTCGGCTCTCTTTCCACTGCTCTCTCTCGAATTCGACGTTCAGTCCATGCTTCTTCAAGGAACCTCGTGGGAGATCTTGTAGTCTTCTTCTCCAGTGCCACTCCAATCAGCCGCTGGTTTTTTCTTTGGCCTCCTTCTCGTGACTCCAGCTTGTAATTCCTCAGGTTCCTCTTTCTGTACCACACCCCAAGTCCATCTGGGACGGACGGCAGGTTCTTCCACTCTCAGTTCAGCCAATCTTTCTGTTAGAGATGGTCCTGCCGCTGCCCCCACTTCTTCCTCCTGGTCGCTTTCATGTAAAGACATTTATTTTCTTCTTGTGAGGGCACCCCCCTCGGTAGTTGTTAGCTCCGGGATGGGTGCGATTGAGATTCAGCTTATTGTCAGCTGCGACTTCATTTAGTAATCAGGAAAGAAACCACTCAACTCCATTTGTTTGAAATTAAGTGTACTTTTACTAATTATAAACGAACAGTAGCAAAGCTAAGCTGAATATGGTTAATTAGGCGCGAAAGCGAATAATATCATGTATAATTCAATCCCCTCCCCTTGGCACCACAGTCCATAGTCCAATTATAATGCACCCAACTGTCAGGTGGGAGATAACTTCAAAAGTCATCACCAGGATGGAAAGCTGGACAGTTAATTTTGGCAGGAAACTCCCTTCCTCCACATGCGCAGTAAGATGGTCAGGTCAGCGTCTAGAATCTTCCTCCAGCACATCATGATTCCCCTCCCAAATACCAGCCCCCCCTCCCTGTTTCAATGGCAGCCGAAGCAGCAGCAAACCAGAGGCTGACAGTTACCTTCCCACCAAAGTGGTCCCTATTTTTCTACTTGCATTTTTACATGCTTTTGAACTGCTAGATTGGCAGAAGCTGAGACAAGTAACGGGCGCTCACTCTTTTAAGTATTGACGGAGGGACAACGCACAGCCAGGGTTTCAAACAAGAAGAACTCTTTATTCGGTTGAAGGCGATTCAAGGGACGGGAAACTCCCGCCAAGGTATTTATATTCTAGTTTAACCAATCACAGGCCGGGGACGCGACAGCAACTGCTGACGTCAGTCCCTCGGCCAATCAACAATAACAGTGTGTCGGCAACACCCTCTGGAGCTCTCAGCCAATCAGAGAGCTCAGAGGATGTTACTGACAGTCAGAACAATTCAACAATATTTAACACCCCTTTCCCCCAGTTCTGCGCATGCCCGAAACAGAGCATGCGTAGTCCTTAAGATATGCTGGGCGGCGCCGGACCCGCCCAGATCTTCTCATTGCAGGAGAAGTCGTCGGCGGAGGAGGACCTCCTCGTGGTAGCTCCTCCCCGAAGGGAGTGTAGCTCCGAGGCACGCCCTTTCGGGAAGGCCCAGAAGGCGGGCTCAACTGCAACGGTAAGTGTAGCCGTGGGGGCGCGTCACTTGTCGTGGGGGGAATTCTCTGTGCGTCCTCGGCTTGAGTTGTTGGATTGGCGTCCCTTTGGGCGGCGCTTGGGTAAGCAGGGCCTGGTGTGGCGAAGGCCCCCGGTTGCGGACTGCCGGATTGAGGACGCTGTTGTTGAAACAGGAGGGGGCCTGGTGTGGCAAAGGCCCTTGGATGTGGTTTCTCGGATTGAGGGTTTTGTGCTTGGTGCAGGTTGAGGCCTGGAGTGGCGAAGGCTTCACATTGCAACCCCGGGGCTGCGGTGTTGTCCCTCAGGGGTTCGCGGCCACCAGCCTGCGACGGGAGACGCCTCCTCAATTGATCCAGGTGGCGTCTCCATTGGGTTCCATCTGCCAACTGGACCCTGAAAGAACATGGGCCAGTCAGGGCAACGATAGCACCCGGCACCCATTTTGGTTCCCCCGTAAACGACCGAGCCCACACTGGATCCCCTAGCTTAAAGGACCGGGGAGGGAGGACCCCCAGATTGCTCGGCTGATCCCCTGAATAGAGCGGGTGAAGCCTATCCAGGGGAGTCCGCAGGCGCCTGCCCATCAAGAGCTCCGCGGGGCTTTTGTTGGTAGTTGGGCAGGGGGTGGAATGTTGGCTTAGCAGGTAAGCCGCCACCCTCGCCTGCCAGTCGCCCCGGTCCATGCGGCTCAGTGCCTCCTTAGCTGAGCGGACCGCCCGTTCCGCCCGGCCATTGCTGGCCGGGTGGTACGGGGCTATGGGCGCATGCCGGATCCCTTGCTCGGCCAAGAACTCCTGGAAGGTGGTGGACGTGAACTGTGGCCCATTGTCCGAGACCACCACGTCCGGCAACCCGTGGGTTGCGAACATCGTTCGCAGGGCCCTGACCGTACTCTCGGCTGTGGTGGAGCCCATGAGGACTAGCTCCACCCATCGAGAGTAGGCGTCCACCACTACCAGGAAGTTTTGGCCGTGGAAGGGACCGGCGAAATCGATGTGGAGGCGAGACCATGGGCCTCTCGGAGCCTCCCACTCACGAGCAGGCCCGGCTGGGGGGTTGGGCCTGGATAATTGACAGGTCGTGCAGCGGCCCACATGGGCCGCTATTTCTGTGTCCAGCAAGGGCCACCAGACATAGCTACGGGCCAATGCCTTCATTCGTGCTATGCCCGGGTGGTCCTTGTGGAGCAGATCCAAAACCAGTGGCCGGAGTGCGGTGGGGATCAGCACCCGATCCCCCCAGATGAGACAACCCCCGTGGAGGGAGATCTCAGCCTGGCGATTTTTAAAGGGCTGGAAGCCCTCTGCCACTTTGTCTGCTGGCCATCCCCTTAGAACCCAGGAAGAGACCTGGGACAAGATCGGATCGGCCTTCGTGTGGGCTGCCACGTCCGCGGCAGAGAGTGGGAACCCGGAGGCGGCAATGGAAAGGACTGAGAGAGAGGGCACTGGGGCGGTGTCCGTCTCCGGGAGTGGGCAACGGCTGAGGGCATCTGCATGCCCTAGCTGTTTGCCTGGACGGTACAGCAACGTATACGAATACGCTGCGAGGAACTCCGTCCAGCGAGTCATGCGGGGGGATAAAATGGAGGGGGTCGGCTTGTCCCCCGCCAAAAGCCCAAGGAGTGGCTTATGGTCGGTGACAAGGGTAAAGTGCCGACCGTAGAGGTAATCGTGGAACCTCTTAATCCCGGACACTGCAGCCAGAGCCTCCTTGTCGATCTGGCTGTAATTGCGCTCCGCCGAGGAGAGTGTCCGAGAATAAAAGGCCACAGGGGCTTCTGAGCCATTAGGGAGGATATGGCTCAGGACAGCCCCTACTCCAAATGGGGAGGCGTCACACGCCAACGTCAGAGGCAACCCATCATGATATTGAATGAGGACTGCCGATGACGTCAGCGTCTCTTTGACAGCCGCGAACGCATGCGCTTCGCGGCTTCCCCAGCGCCAGGCCGCGGATCGGTCGAGCAACCGATGCAGCGGCTCGGCTAGTGACGCCTTGTGAGGAATAAAGGGGGCGTAAAAATTGAGCAGCCCTAGGAACGCCTGTAGCTCCGCCCTGGAGGTGGGAGCAGGGGCGTTCCTAATGGCGGCAATCTTAGAAGGTGTAGGGTGAATGCCTTGGGCATCTATTAAGAAGCCCAAGAATTCTACCCTAGGGACAGCAAATGAGCATTTGCTGCTCTTTAATTTTAATCCCGCGCCCCTGAAACGACAGAGGACCTTCCTTAATACTTCGATGAGTTCTGAGCGGCTTGTAGCAGCGATCAGAACGTCATCGAAATATGGCACTACCCCCGGAAGTCCATGGAGCAGGCGCTCCATGAGACTTTGGAAGATCCCCGGGGCCACGGATACGCCGAATTGCAGGCGGCGACAACGAAAAGCCCCACGATGAGTGACGATGGTCTGGGCAGCCGCCGCATCGTCATCCACCGGGAGCTGTTGATAGGCTTGCGCCATATCCAGTTTGGCAAATATGCAACCCTGCCCCAGGGAATGGAGCAGGTGTTGCACAACAGGGACTGGATAGGGGTTTGCCTGAAGGGCCAAGTTGATCGTCGACTTGTAGTCGGCGCAGATTCTCACCGAGCCATCCGGCTTGACCGGAAGAACTATGGGAGTCTCCCATGGAGCATGATCGACTGGCTCGATGACACCCTGCGCCAATAATTTGTCCAGTTCGGCGTCAACTTTGGCCCTTAAGGCAAAAGGCACCCTGCGGGCTTTCAGCCTAATAGGAGCAATCTGAGGATCTAAGCTAAGGGAGATGGGGGTTCCCTTATAACACCCTAGCTGTCCATCAAACACATCAGAGAACTCCTGCAGGACGTCCTCTATTGTCGCAGTTTTAACTTGGTGGACCCCCCCGATGGACAGTCCCAGTGTCTTAAACCAGTCAAGGCCAAGAAGAGCCGGTAAATTGTGTTTTACAATTATGATTGGCAGCTCTCCCTTGAAATTGCCATATCTAACAGGGATAGGAAAGGATCCCAGAACAGGGATCAACTTCCCTTGGTAGTCCCTTAAGAGTACCCGGGATGGGGCTAACTTATTTTGGGGAACTGTAGGGCAGAGGGTTGAGAACATGTCCCAAGATAATAACGATCGGGAGGAACCCGAGTCCACCTCCATCTGGCAAGGCTGACCTGCCAGGTGGACATTGGCCGTGATTTTGCGGTTGCCTGAGGAGGCCTGGTTGATGGAGGTTTCCACTTCCTGCGGCTCGGAAACAGTGTGGCAGTCATCTCCTCTGCGAGCTGGTCTCTGCTGGCGGCGCTGTTGCTGCTTGGTCCTCTCAGAAGTTTGGAAGAAGGCAGGGGCCGGCAAGGAGGCTCGGCACACTTGGGCGAGGTGCCCCTGCCTCTGACAGCGGCGGCAGATCGCATTCTTGAATTGGCACGTTTGGCGGTCGTGGCGGCCTCCGCAGCTAAGGCAAGGCACCCTGGCGTTTTGCGGTGCGGCTGTGGATTGAGCAGGTGGCTTCCGCCGTGGTTGTGCGCGGACTTGATCGATGTTGTCTGGCTCCCGGTCCTCACAAGGGATTATATCATCATAGTCAATGTCATGCACTTGTGAGGCCGGTGCCGGGTTAGTTGACAGCTGTAGCCGCTCCAGATCGGCGGTCGATTGCTCCGAGAGCTCAGCTGCTCTTGCGATCTCGACTGCTTGGAGCAGCGTAATGTCATGGTGGCGGAACATGCGGCTTCTTAAGTGTACATCCCGCACACCACACACAAACTGCTCGACTAGGTTTTCTTCTAAGTTCGAAAAATCGCACTGGGCCGCCACAGTGCGCAGGGCTTCCAAAAATTGACTGATCGTCTCCCCCGGCTTCTGTACCCGCCTTCTGAATGCGAAACTGCGGGCAATCTTGGATGGCGTTGGGGCATAGTGCCCCTTTAACTTGGCCATCAAGTTGTCCCAGCCCAATTTGTATGCGGGTCTGGGAGCAGCCATGGCTCTGGCTGAGGCAAACATTGAGGGTTCGCAGCATGATAAGAAAAAGCTGCACTTCTCCTCATCCGTTTGAGCCTGATTTTTAGTTGCGATTAGATATGTTTCAAAGCGCTCCATGAATCCTTCCCAGGATTCGCCGGCGGAGCCGAAAGGAGCGAAAGGCGGCAATGAATTCATACTGGCTCAACTGACTGTGAGGAGCGGATGGACTGAAGTCGTGACAGGAAAAATTTTCCTCAGCGTTCGGTGCTGGCGCGGACAGCGACTTACAGCAGCTAGCTGGAATAAACTCTCTGTCTTTAAACCTAGGCTTGCGTGGAATCGCCGAATCCCACCTTCGTCGCCAGTTTTAAGTATTGACGGAGGGACAACGCACAGCCAGGGTTTCAAACAAGAAGAACTCTTTATTCGGTTGAAGGCGATTCAAGGGACGGGAAACTCCCGCCAAGGTATTTATATTCTAGTTTAACCAATCACAGGCCGGGGACGCGACAGCAACTGCTGACGTCAGTCCCTCGGCCAATCAACAATAACAGTGTGTCGGCAACACCCTCTGGAGCTCTCAGCCAATCAGAGAGCTCAGAGGATGTTACTGACAGTCAGAACAATTCAACAATATTTAACACACTCCGTTACGTGGCGCTAGGGATTCAAACCACCAAACTGCTGACCTTTCTAATCGACAAGCTCAGCGTCTTAGCCACTGAGCCACCGCGTCCCTTGGACAGTTACAGAATGTTTATTTCTGATGAATGTGAAAGGATTGCTTGTTTGAGAATTGCCCTTGTGGGGTTTTTTTCAGTCATGGTTTTTGTCACATTCCTAGAAACTAGATGATTAGAGGAAGAAATAAAGGTTTGGAGTTAACAATAGCCAGAAGGTGAGCACAGATCCATTCAATACATCAAGATAGGCTCAAGATCCAGAAGGCATTGGGTCCTATGGAACAAGTTTAGTGGTGAGAAGAGTGAAGTTCTTAGACAGGAAAAACGAAATATATTGATATAGAATAGATGGTATTTGGCTCAACGTATTAACTATGAGAGTGATCTAGGTGTTTTAATGGACCACCACATAAGTATGAATCAGTAGTGTGTTGCATCTGCCAAAAAAGCCAGTGCATCCTAGGATACATCAACAGAGGGATAGTGTCAAGACGATGAGATGTGATAGTACTACTTTACACGATGCTAGGGAGAACACACTTGGAATACTATATCCAGTTCTGATCTAAGGATGTTGAGGGTCTGGAGAATAAATGATGAACAGTGAAGGGACCTAGGTATGTCTCAATACAGGTATGTATTTAAGAGAAGGATCAAGGAAACATAACTCTTTTTCAATACGGGAAAGGATGTCAGAAAAAAGAGGGGTTTGACAATTCTCTAAGGCACCAGAGAGGAGGACAAGAAATAATGAGTGGAAACTTTTCAAAGAGAGATACAACTAAAAGTAAGGAGAATTGTTTTGACAGTAAGAGCAATTAATCAATAGAATTAGGCAGTGGTGGGATTCAAAAAAAATTACTACCGGTTCTGTGGGTGTGGCTTTGTGGGCGTAGCAGGGGAAGGATACTGCAAAATCCCCATTCCCTCCCCACCCCACTAACCTGCTTTCCAGCTCCGTTCTCCAGTGCAACAAAAGATTAGCTGGGATGCAGTGGGGGCGGGGTCAGCCTATTTGCCGGTTCTCTGAACTACTCAAAATTTCTGCTACCGGTTCTTCAGAACTTGTCAGAACTGGCTGAAATACCACTTCTGCTCCTGGAGTTGTGAGTGATCCATCACTGGAGGTTTTCAAAAATAGACAACCATTTGAGATTGGTATAAGACTCGTGTCTTAAAGACACAGTGGGAATAGAAGGCTTCCAAGTTCCCTTGCAGGCCTATGATTCTCTGGTTCAAAAATAATCTGTTGTCTAGAGGTATAACAAAGGGAGAAACTGTGTATCAGAAGATAAAGAACTGTCAGTCTGAACTGGGATAGGGAAAGGTGTAATTTTTCATATATATTTTTCTATCACGTAGATACAAATAGCAATAGCAATAGCAGTTAGACATATACTGCTTCATAGGGCTTTCAGCCCTCTCTAAGCGGTTTACAGAGTCAGCATATTGCCCCCAACAATCTCATCTTGGAAGGATGGAAGGCTGAGTCAACCTTGAGCTGGTGAGATTTGAACCGCCAAACTGCAACTAACAGTCAGCTGAAGTAGCCTGCAGTGCTGCACTCTAACCACTGCGCCACCTTGGCTCTGCAAATGCAGAGGGGGACCTAGTTATGAATATACCTAAATAGAAATGTTTATACACAACTCTGTGGTTAAAAATATGCTGCATCATTGGCACAGTCATTTTGTAGGAAAACAAAGTCTTTCAATTGGATCTCATCTTAGTCTTCTGAAATCAGTGGAGGTGCTGTAAGCACGACCTTTGTATTGTGCTTACTGATTTACAATTGCTGTCAACCAAGGGGATGATAAGTTGAAAGGTTCCTTGTGTTAGTTAATCATTAATATCAGGAATTGCTGGAAATACCGTCTCCTGGGCCTTTTATATCAGTCACTGTTGTTAATGCTCATACATCAAAAACTGAAAAACATTCAAACGAGATGCGGATGACAGCACAAATTATTTTTATTTAATTGATTATTTCTATTCCAACTTTTTATTTTTTATAAATACTCCAAGTGGTGAACATATCCAACACATCTTCCTCCTATTTTTCCCACAATAAAAACCCTGTGAGGTGAGTTGGTTTAAGAGAGGATGTCCCTCCAAAGCGGGACTTGAACTCAAGGTTTCTTGTTTTCAGGCCTCGTGTCTTAACCACTAGATCTATTATAAAACATAATTCTGTTTTATTGAAAACTGCTTATATAGTTTCCAGTCTAATCGTAATCTCTATACGGATCACATTGGTGTTTCTTATTTTATACCACCAGATGGAGCAATTATCATACTTGTGAAAATATTGTTACTGCAAACTGACTTGAAAGCCTCTTTTTATTTCAGCATTCAGTATACAGCTGTAAAAAATGTCTGTGGAGATTCTCAATCATCCAGGTCATGGTTTTCCCAAAGGTGCTTTTTCAAGAAGCAACTGGACTTTCTGGTTTTTCTTTGAAGACATTTTGCTTCTCATCCAAGAAGCTTCTGGAACAGCTGAGGAAGCTTCTTGAATGAGAAGCAAAACCAGAAGTGGTATTCAGTCAGTTCTAACACATTCTGGAGAACAAGAAAGTTGAAATTTTGAGTAGTTCAGAGAACCGGCAAATACAGGGCACGACTTGGAGAGAGTGCTCCAGGAGAGGAGGGAACGGGAGGACCCAGAGTCCACCTCCATCGTACATGGAACCTCCTCAATAAGCACTGAGACTGAAATCTTTGCGTCAGCCAAAGCCTTGCTGACTGAGACGGTAGGGGTGTCGTGGTGCTTGTCAATGGCGTAGCAGTGATCTCTCTGCAGCATCAGCCAGCGTTGTTGGCGGGTGGGGACCGGTCGGTAGTTAGTTTGAGGCATAGATGGTAAGGTAGCATGGCAGACATGAGCAAGGTGACCCTTCTTATTGCAGCAGCAGCAAGTAGCCGCTTTAAAAGTTGCCCGAGTGTGGTTGCCGCTGCTACCCACGCAGCCGGACACTTAAGAACGGGCAGAGGCTGGGATAGTTACCCCTCCCGAATGATGAATGTATGTTGCCTACTATTTTATTATATGTCTTCTATCTTGATGTTTGTGTTCCCCCCTTCCCAGTTTTATGTGAGCCGCCCTGAGTCCCCTCAGGGAAAAGGGCGGCCTACAAATTCTAATAAAACTAAAAAACTAAACTAAACTAAAACAAGCAGCCTTCTGGGTTGTGCCCTGAGGTGGTCAACCTGGTCCTCATCTAGGTCATCCAACATAGCTAGTTCATCAATGAGGCAGGTTCGTTGGGGGGCACAATCAGCTGCTGGCAGCATTGAATCTCGAATCTTGGATCGGTCTGACAGTTCTGCGGCTCTGGCCTCCTCCACTGCCTGCTGTAGGGTGATATCAGCCCGAGCTAGCAACTTCCGCTTGAGGCAGACATCACGTACCCCGCAAACAAATTGATCGACTAGCAAGTCATCCAGGTCGATGAACTTGCACTGGATGGCCGCCGTACGGAGGAAATGTAAAAATTGGCTTACAGTCTCCGTGTCCTTCTGCACGCACTGACAGAAGGCATATCAACGGGCTATGCAAGAGGGTGTAGGCATATAATGATTTTTCAATTTAACAATCAAAGTGTCCCAAGTCAAAGCGTGGACTGGCAGAGGCAAGGCTAGGGCTCTGGCAGTATTAAACATCTCTGGCCTGCATGAACTGAGAAAAAAACCTACATTTTCTGTCCTCAGGCAGCTGATGATAATTGTTAGCAATTAGAAAACATTCGAAACATTCGAGAAACCTGGCCCACGATTCAGAGACCGAGCCAAAAGGCGCAAATTGCAGCAGCGAAGCCATAGCTACTATCAACACTGAGGTAAAAAAAAAATTCAAGAAGAGGAATTTTAAAAAAAAAATTCCTTCTTCTTGCAACTGTTCTAGCCAAAGACCTTCAGCATCCTATCCTCGTCGCCAGTGTTGAATGCTGAGAGGGACAGATGAGTGGAGCGGCTGAGGTAAATTAGAACAGCTTTATTTTAACAGAACAAGAGTCAACAACAACTATATACAATTCAGCACCTTGCCCTGCTTGGCAGCTATTTATACTAGAGCTGTTTAGAAGGGAAACCAATAATATCAACAGAAACAGCCCACGCTCAGCCAGCCGCACCTTAGCCAATCAGGCACGGCTCAGCAGTTGCCGGCTGTCAATCATATGTCGAGGACCTGAGGCCGGTCGTAAGTCAAGGACTTAAGACCAGTCGCAAGTCAAGAACATAACACCACCTCTGGCTGGCCCTGCCCCCAACCTATTTGCTGCCTCCCTGAGTCCTAGCTGATTGGGGATTTTGCAGTATCCTTCCCCTGCCATGCCCAGCAAGCCACGTCCAAAGAACTGGTAGTAAAAAAAATTGAATCCCACCACCAAACAAAACTTTTTCAAAGAAAAACCAGAAAGTCCAGTTGCCTCTTGAAAAAGCACCTTTGGGACATATGTAAGAAATGTGAAAAGTAAAAAGAAACTAAAGGACTGCACTAATACCTTGCTTTGTTTCCACAACTTTTGAGAGGGAAAGAGAACAACAGTTCCTTTTAAAAACAGAGAATACTTGAAATAAGGAGACTCCAAACTTTTAACTGGAGTCTGAAAACAGCAGTTTAAGTATAGGTAGTCCTCGACTTACAACTATTCATTTAGTGACTGGTCAAAGCTTCCATAGCACTGAAAAAGTGACTTATGACCATTTTTCACACTTGCGGCAGTTGCAGCATCCCCATGGTCACGTGATCAAAATTCAGATGCTTGGCCGCTGGTTCATGAGGGTTGCAATGTTCTGGGATCATGTGACCCCCTTTTGCAACTTTCTGATAAGCAATGGGGAAGCCAGACTCACTTAGCGACCTGCAGTGGTCGTTAACTTAACCACTGCAGTGATTCACTTCACAACTATGGCAAGAAAGATCATAAAATGGGGCAAAACTCATTTAACCACTATCTTGCTTAGCGACAGAAATTTTGGGCTCAGTTGTGTTCATAAGTCAAGGACTACCTGTATCTACATATTGGGGCCAGGCTCTTTTAAACTGTTGCTTATATATTTAAAACACTGTATCACAGTGCTCTAACATATTGTGAGAGAGACAGTGTCAGAACCTCTCCATTAGATAATTAGGAAAGAAGACCACGAGACTCCGTGGGTAGAAATCAAGTGTACTTTTATTAATTATAAATGATTAAAGGCATAGCGAAGCGAAGACTGATTATTTAGGCGCGAAAGTGATTGATATATAGAATAACCCATTCCCCACCCCTTGGCATCACAGTTACAGTCCAATCATAATTCTCCCAAGTGTCAGGTGTGAGATAACTTCAAAAGGCATCACGAAGATGGAATGTCGGTGCCGTTAGTCCTGGCGGGAATCTCCTACGCATGCGTAGTCCGACAGGCAGCTGAGCTCCAGAACCTTCCTCCAGCACAATTAGTAACCCCTCCCAAATACCATGCCCTCCCTCCCCGTTTCATGGCAGCCGAAGCAACAGCAAAGCAGAGGCTGACATCCGGCCGTCCTCCGGAAAAAGGTGTTCAGGCCTGGAAAACGACAAAACACAAACAAACAGACGAACAACAAAAACAGAAGAGAAAAAGAGGGGGGGGAGAGAAAGTCAAGGCTTGTCAGGATAAGCAGAATAAAACTGTCGAAGCAGTCGGGGAGCACGGACATGGGACTTGTCCACCCACTCGGTATGAGATGGAGGAAAATGCTTCCAAGCCACTAGGTACTGTATCCGATTCCGCCGCCGTCGAGAGTCTAAAATTTCTCGAACCTCAAAATGTTGTTCACCATCAATCAACAGGGGGGCAGGCGGTGGGTCCACAGGCGGACGTAAAGATGAGAAACGAACTGGTTTAATGAGGTTAACGTGGAAAACTGGATAAACACGGCTGAGATGCTTGGGTAGCTGCAAACAAACCGAAACAGGATTGATGACCTTGATGATGGGAAATGGGCCCACGTACTTAGGCCCCAACTTCTTAGACTTTTGTGTAGTTTGAAGGAACTTCGTGGATAAATAAACCTGGTCACCCACTTTGTACTGATAAGGTTGTGCACGCTTCTTATCAGCCTGTTTCTTATGAGCGTGATGCGTAGCATCCAAAGTACTAAGTGCCAAAGGCCAAATATGGCTCAATCGCTCACTCCACTCCGAGACGGAAGAAACTTGTGGTTGCTCAAGGGGAACCTCAGGAATAGGAACAAAGTCCTGACCAGACACAACACGAAAAGGAGTGAATCCAGTGCTGCTATGGACAGAATTATTATAAGCCACTTCAGCGCGCGGCAACAAGTCCACCCAATCATCTTGCTGATAATTGATGAAACAACGTAAATATTGTTCCAGAACAGAATTAGTCCTCTCGCAAGCCCCATTAGTCTGAGGGTGATGGGTGGAGTTTAGGCCCTGGGCGGAGCCAATGCGCTTAAGAAACTCCTTCCAGAAAACAGAAGTGAATTGGACACCTCTATCGGAAATGATGCGATCAGGCACCCCATGCAAATGGTAAATGTGAGAAATGAAGAGCTTAGCAAGTGCCTTCGCAGAAGGAATCTTGTGGCACGGAATAAAATGAACTTGTTTGGAAAATAAGTCAGTAACTACCCATATGACGGTGTGCCCCTGGCTCTCGGGAAGTTTGACAATAAAGTCCATAGAAATTTCCTTCCAAGGGGCAACAGGGCAGGCTACAGATTGGAGTAGACCTTGCGGCTTCCCTGGCGGTCGTTTAGCGGCTGCACAGACCGGACAACTGGCAACATAAAGCTCAATGTCTTTTTTCAAAGAGGGCCACCAAAACTGCCTCTTCACCAAATGCAGCGTCTTCACAAATCCAAAGTGACCCGCCAACTTGGAATCGTGAGCCCGTTGGAGAACAATGAGACGAAGAGAGACAGGGACGTAAAGTTTCGCCCCAATCCACGGTAAATCGTCCCTCATTGTGCATTCACCTTGATGCTGCTGGAACCAGTCATCCTGGGGAAGGGCCTGTTTGAGGTCAGAAAGGAAATCTTGAGGCACTTCTACTTTCGAGCGCGCCTGCTGCCGAGTGACAACCGGAGCAGCAAGGCTGGATGCGGGAACCACGGGTTGAACAATACTCAGCTTAGAGCAGTTGTAGTGAGGGAGTCTGGACAAAGCATCAGCCATGAAATTCTTCCCTCCTGGGATGTACTTGAGTGTGAAATTGAATCGATTGAAATGCTGAGCCCAGCGCATCTGCTTAGGGGAGAGGCGCCTCGGAATCCTCAAAGCTTCTAAATTCTTATGGTCAGTCCACACCTCAAAGGGGTGCTTAGCGCCCTCCAGAAAGTGGCGCCACGTGGCCAAAGCCCAACGGCTTTCTGTGTCCGTGAGCTTACGGGAGATGTATGCGCACGGTTGCAAATTACCTTGGTTGATCATCTGAAGCAAGACGGCCCCAACTGCCATGTTGCTGGCATCAGCTTGAACGACAAAAGGCTTGTCCATGTCCAGATGCTTCAGAACCGGTACCGCCGCAAAGAGCCGTTTCAACTTCTCAAAAGCAGCCTGACACTCCATGGTCCAATCCAGTGGCTTGCTAGGCTTAGGCTTAGGCCCACCTTTGGATTTCAACAAATTAGTGATGGGAAGCTCAATTTTGGCAAAAGAAGGGATGAACTGACGATAGAAATTGGCCAAACCCAAAAATTTCTGCAATTGTCTACGTGTACGGGGCACCTCCCACTCAGTGACCGTCTTCACCTTAGTGGGGTCCATCTCAATACCAGTGGGGGAGATATGATACCCAAGGTAGTCAATCTTCTCCTGGTGAAATTCACACTTGGACAACTTGGCATAAAGTTCAGCGGCCCGGAGCTTTTTCAGGACAGTGCGGACCAACGTGACATGTTTGTCATAAGTTTGAGTGTAAATAAGGATATCATCTAAATATCCGATAACGCCCTTGTAAAGGTGGTCATGCAAAATTTCATTAATTAATTGCATGAAGACTGCAGGCGCCCCCTGCAGGCCAAAGGGCATCACCCGGAACTGGAAACAACCGAGGGGGCAGTTGAAAGCCGTCTTCCACTCATCCCCCTCCTTTATGCGGACTCTATAGTACGCTTCCCTGAGGTCCAATTTAGTGAAAATGCGGCCCTTTCCCAGTTGGGCCAGCATGTCCTTCATCAGCGGCAACGGGTATAGGTTTTGAGCTGAGATACAATTCAGGTTTTTGAAATTAACACATAATCTCAGGGAGCCATCTTTCTTCTCTCTGAACAACACGGGTGCAGCCACCTTGGGTCGTGCTGGCTCAATGAAACCCCTTTCCAAGTTTTAATCAATGAATTTCCTCATTTCCTCCATTTCCCTAGGAGACATTGAATATATTTGGGGCTTCGGAAGCTTTAACCCCGGCAAAATATCGATGGAGCAATCAGTAGGTCTGTGGGGTAGAAGCTTATCTGAAGATTTTTCACTAAAAACTCCTTTCAGGTCCCAATACTCTTTTGGAATCTTTTCTTCCCCCTCAATTCTCTCCTGGCCCCTGGCGGCCAATGCGGGGCTGGAGCCAGCAGGCTCTGGGGTATCGCCCTCCCCGTTTGGAGCTGTGCTGGTGCGAATGTGCAGCCACCCCTCCCTCCAATTAATGCGAGGGTTCCATTTACGAAGCCAGGGGAGTCCCAAAATAAGGGGTCTGTCCATTCCAGGAGCCACAATAAAAGAGATCAATTCTACATGGGTGCCCATTTTCATCTCTAGAGGTTCAGTGTAGAAATGGGCTGGGCCACCCCCTGCAATGGATCCATCGATTTGGCAAAACACAATAGGGGTTTTCAATGTCCTTAATTTCAAGCCCAGTTTTTCAACCATTGTAGGATTAATCATACATCTCGAACAGCCCGAATCAAGGAGGGCAGGAAGCTGTTCTGTCTCCCCATCGGGTGGTACTCTTAGTTCTATTGGGATCAGCATGGGGCCTTTATTTGAACTCACCCAACGAGGCGAGGCGTCGTCAGCGGAGTCATCAGAGGAGCTGGGGGTGACGTCAGCTTCTTCCTCCACCTCCTGCCTGAAGCGCTGGGGGTTGTTGTCAGCAGCAAAAGCAGCCTCTTTCTTCCTCCCCGGGGCCTTGCTCGTCTTCCCTTCCCTCTTGGCAGGGGGCGGTTGCAGGAAGTTTAACGCGGCAATCTGGTGCGCGGTGGCCCCCCCTTCCACAACGGAAGCACGTGAACGGCTTGGCCTTGCCGGAGGAGCTTCCCTTTCCTTCACCCCTGATGCGGAACGGGGCCTTTTGAGCTGGGGGGGGGGGTGATCTCTTTGCTCTCTCCTCTCTCGCCCGTTGAAGTCTAATCAAGTCGAGCTCAACATCTGCTGCATTTTCATACCAAGCTGTAACACGCTTGGGAAGGTGTCTGTTAACGCATTGTTGGTAAATGTCCTCATTTAATCCTAACGCAAACTGATCAAGAAGCGCATCTTCAGACCAGCCTCTCATATAACAAGAAAGCTGTTGAAACTCCTGAATATATTCAGCCACCGGTCTCTCTCCCTGTTTGAGGGCCACAAATTTCACCTTCCCCCGTTTCTCAATTAGTGGGTCGTCAAATCTTCTTTTGAACGCAGTCATAAAGTCATCAAAATTCCTCAGGAGGGTGGAATTGCTTTGGTGTAAGCTGACCATCCATTCGGCTGCCTCTTCCTCCAAAGAAAGTAAAACCATTCGCACCTTCATTTCATCTGTTTCTAAATCAGGCCCATAAATTTCCATATAGTTCCAAATTTGTATAACAAAGAGACCCAGTTTCTTGGAATTCCCGTCATATTTTACAGGCAAGGGAGGGACTTTTGCCATTCTGCGTCTTCTGGGGGGGGGGGCTACTCTGGCAGCAGCCCTGGCTGGGGGGGGAAGCTGTTTCTGGGTTTGTTTGCTCCCATCCTCCCTCGGCCTCTTCACCCTCCCTAAATTTTTGCATAGAGTACCTTTGTTCAAACTCTTCCGTTTGTTCTCTTTCCCGGGGCTTCCGTTCGGTCAAGGTTTCTTCCCAGTCGGCTGGTTTTCTCCTTTGTTTTCTCCTAGTAACTCCAGCATCCAAACTTTCGCTATCCTCGTTTTGCCCCACACCTAGGGACCATCGAGGGGGAACCGCAGGGTCGGCTATTCCTAGGCCAGCCATCCTCCCAGGTAAAGATGGGTCTGCAGTTTCCCTTTCAGTCTCTTCTTCATCGCTCGCTCGCAAAGACATTTTCCTCGTTCCTTCTTGTAAGTACACCCCCCACGGAAGGTTGAAATCTCCTGGTGTGGTGTGAGTGAGTCTTCGCTTACTGTCAGAACCTCTCCATTAGATAATTAGGAAAGAAGACCACGAGACTCCGTGGGTAGAAATCAAGTGTACTTTTACTAATTATAAATGATTAAAGGCATAGCGAAGCGAAGACTGATTATTTAGGCGCGAAAGCGATTGATATATAGAATAACCCATTCCCCAACCCTTGGCATCACAGTTACAGTCCAATCATAATTCTCCCAAGTGTCAGGTGTGAGATAACTTCAAAAGGCATCACGAAGATGGAATGTCGGTGCCGTTAGTCCTGGCGGGAATCTCCTACGCATGCGTAGTCCGACAGGCAGCTGAGCTCCAGAACCTTCCTCCAGCACAATTAGTAACCCCTCCCAAATACCATGCCCTCCCTCTCCTTTTCATGGCAGCCAAAGCAACAGCAAAGCAGAGGCTGACAGACAGTTTGGTGCAATGGTTAAGGCACCAGGCTGGAACTATGAGCTGTAGTTCTGCAATCTTGCAAAGAAAACTGTAAGGACTTGTCCAAGCAGAAGTCAATACTGACTCAATGGAATATGCACACACTCACACAAAAAAATCTATAAAGAATGATGTTCCATTAAATTTTGGGAATTAGTTTGGTGTAGGAGCATGAGACTAAAAGCAAAGAAACTCTGGGCTCTATTCCCATTTTAGGCACCAGGCCAACTGGGTGACCTTGGGCCAGTTTTAAAGGAGATCTAGAGAAATTCACAGAGCATAAAGCTATCCATGACTGTTGGTCCTGATAATTGTTTAGCCTTTTCGGAATCAGAGGCAGACTACCATAAATGCCAGCTGCTGGAAAATAACAGCAAGGAGGGATATACTTTTCTTCTCTGTGTTTATGAATTCTCTGAACAGCTATGAGAGCTTTGTTAACCAAACAAAAATAGATGTGTGCTTTTTCTAATCCAGTGCACTGTTTTTACTTTGCATCTTTTTTATTGTCTGCAACAAGGAAACAATGTGGTTTTCTTACTTCTATGAAATCTGCATACATAGTTCAGCAATACATATGGTCTTTATCCTGCAGAATTTCCAGTCCGTGATTGCTGAACATTGTTTACAAGGTTCCCCATAGTTGTGAACTGGACCTAAAAATGTAGCATGAACCTAAAAGCAGCCATCCAGATTCCCTGACCTCCAAACCTAAGAGAAAAAAAAATCAAATGTGACCCCATATATTTCCCACTGCAGCCCTTGACCATCCCAAAAATATGAAGTTTGGTCCTCAGTTGTATAAGTTGCCACTTTCTATTTTAAGATTTAGTATTTCCCAAAGCAACAGTTTAAAAAAAAACATAACCATATTAACAAGAAATAGAAAATCCACAGTTGGTCTATAACTTCACCAAGCAAAATGTAAATCCACAAGCATGTGTGTAAAATACAACCACAATCACATACATAACCATAGATTCCATTTGAACTGCAGTTTTTCCCCTCTTTCCAATTACTAGGCAGGAAACAGGTTGGAATAATTCCTTCCCATTCCCTTCCTATCAGTTGATTTTTCTCCAAAAGACTTGGTTCTGGGGAATTTAATTGGCAACCAATATCTTCTAGTCAATTTTGCTATGCCTACCCAGTTAAGACCCATTGGTTCCGCACTGCACAATCAGCACAGAAATGAACATGATAGTTCAATAATTTGGAAACATTATATCAAACAGCACAAAGAGGTTCAAAATAATCGTCAAAAAGGTTACAGGGCATTTGACATTTTGAGGGATAAATAATGGAGTGTGAGTTGATTCATGTGTCATGAGTTCTAAAAGAAACATGTTTTATACATTAATGAGATATATTGTATTATATCCTCCCCATGTCCCACCCACTCCATTCCCTATCTTATATGTATGTATGTTTGTGTGTATGTGTGTATGTGTATATGTGTGTGTATGTGTATGTGTATGTGTATGTGTATGTGTATACACACAAACATACACACACATACACACACATAGACACATACACATACATACATACATATACATACATACACATACATACATACATACATACATACATATCCTTAAGAATTTACAATTATTTTCTATTGTATGTTAGCTTCAGACTCTCTTGTGACGCTATTTAAGATTTGCAAATTAGTTCTAACTCACTGGCCATATATTTGGAATTTGCTCTGGAAGGTCATTTGTGTTAAGGTTAAAATACACTGACTTTATGCCTTTGCAAATAGTATTTCAGACTTTGTGCCTCTGAAAGCTTATATTACAATACATCCAAGAAGAATTGCTGTGTTTGTGACTGAGGTAAAATTGAGCAGAATCATCTAAACTCATTAATTTTAGTATACAAATTCATTCTGGCATAAATGTTTATGGTGCACCACATCCAATGTATGAAATATTTTCATAAGAGAACAACTGAAGGTAGAAGAAATAAAAGAAAAGGCCAGAAAGAAAAGAAAGCTAAGAAATGCAGGTATTAAGGATTGTCAATACAGGCAGGCAATTTGCAAAATAGTATTGAATGTGAAAAACACATCATTGCATTGGTGTATGGATTAACACTTATCACATTACATGTATTAATTGATCTCAAACCAGAGATTGCCAGATTGGTATTTTTAAACACCAAATTCTGGAAATGGGGGGAAAGGGTGTTAATTTGGTTGATCTCCAAAAATTAACTTGGCTTTTTGGCTTTTTTTCGGACTTTTTGGACACCAAGAGTCTGGGCGAAGGTCAAGAGAAGGTCTTGGGAGAAGGTCAAGAGTTGCCTTGTTCCATCAACTAGAAGGCAGATGCCCATTGGACCATTGTGTAGAAGTGGGGCCATGCTGTGCTTCCCCCTTTAAGAGCCAATTCCAGACTTGCCTCTCTGTGTACAACTTTTGCCATCTTTCCCCTTACCCGCCTAATAAACCCAGTCAGTAATGTTGCAGTTGGGAGGATATTTTCTCTAATAAACAGAAAGAATGTTGCAGAAGTGGGTTCCTACTGGTTTGGACAGGTTCAACCAAACCAGTAATAACTTGGCGGGCTGGGTTGCTGGAACTGGCAGTGACCCATGCCTGCCACACCCTTGAACCAGTTCTCCTCTGGGGCCGCCATCATGATTTTCACTGAAGAAATGTATTTTTCCCTTTTCTAATGTTTTACGCATGGACAGACCTTTTTAGATGCAAATGTGCATCTGCATGCCGAACCGGCAGTAATGCTAGCAGCAAGCCACCCCTGCTCTCTTGTATCATTTCTTAGAAGGAAGGCAAAAAAACGGGTTGCATCTGAATCTTTCTGATGCTATTGTGATAGGGCAGAGCTATTACTTTCAAGCAAATATTGCAAAAGTTTTACTGCAGCTCTAGAAATACTAAAAAAAATGTAATATTTGGACAAGTCTGATAGTGTATGTTCCACTCATTTCAGTGGGTAAAATAGTAATGACCTGGATCTATAGATTTTTTAAGGTGATGTACAAAAAAAATCTATTAAATTTGTTTGGCTTTTCTCTAGTACAGGTAGTTGTCAATTTACAACCGTTCATTTAGTGACCATTTGAAATTACAATGGCACTGAAAAAAAGTGACTTATAACTGTTGCAGCATCCCTACAGTCACATGGTCAAAACTCAGATGATTGCTTGTGTAGCTTGTTTGTAGCTTGTTCTTAATTCTGGGAATACAAGGGATACATATACTAGCTCTCATAACTATCAAATGCTCATACAAAGCATCTTCATTAAGATTAGTGCAAGAAGCATACAAACAAAAATAAATCTGGCATCTGAGCTTCCATTTGTAAGTCTGTTGCTAAGCACTAACTAAAGAAGATTAACAGATCATAAATTGAATTAAATTGGCAGTCAGTACTGTTGGCTAATTACAAATTTCACTTGTTAACAGTTCCTTTTTTTCCACAAAAAAAGAAATACTTTTGCCCGGGATAGGGTCACCAGACATCCTCATGTTCTCCATCAGACAGATATAGCCTTAAAATCAAACCTTGTTCAGCTTTTTGAATGTCTTCGATGTTTAAAAAAATGAAATATTTATGTATTGTGACCTTGTAAATTGTCTGCTTCTTTCTTTCCTTCATCTATCAAGAAATTTGATAGCCTAGATTTAGGTTATTGAATATATTTCCTGATTCCAGCAATCAGCTCAAAGGCAGCCCCTTCAAATCTATGATTGCCAAAATCTGTAGATTTCATGACTCATCATATGTTTCTATGGTGAAATTTAAAAAACCTATCATTATTGATTCTATGTTATCGCTAGCGTATGTTCTTGAAAATAAGGCTTTGTTGCAAAAACATCACAGTTGAAAAACTATGTATATGCAATTTCATACACATGCAAGCCAGTGGTGGGTTCCTACCAGTTCTGACCAGTTCAGCCAAACCAGTGGTTTGGTGGCCTGGGTTGCTGTAACCGGCAGCAACGCAGGCCTGCCATGCCCCTGAACTGGTTTTTCAGGCAGTGCCATAGGTGCCACCATCTTGTTTTTTGCTTCTGCATATTCGCAGAACAATTTTTATTGCACTGCACATGCGCACGCAGTAAACATCAAGCGTACGCGTGGCATGCCCACGAGCAGTGTGGCAGTAGTGACTGCCGGAACCCACCCCTGATGTAAGCCCAAGCAAATTTTTTGCAGCTTTTAGCTATAATTCTTGTTGCAGATGCCCCACATTTGTCCTTATTCTAATTGTCCCTGTTCTGCTTTGGCTGTTCAGTTATCTGGCAACACTACCCTGGGATAATTTAGGTTTTCTTCTGTCAGCCTAAAGTTTCTATTTTTTGCCTGCAGACCAATTGCATAAAATAGTGATTGCAATATTTATTTACTTATTTTGACAAAGGAAGTTACTGCCTGCTGAATTTTTGGAATAGTGGAACTATTATGTGGTTTAATGTCCATGGAGATTATTAGTCATCCAGGTCATGATTGTCACAAATGTGCTTTTTTTTTCAAGAGGCAACTGGACTTTCTGGTTTTGATTAGCCTGTACCAGAATTCTCCTAGTAGACAGCCCTCAAATGTTACAATTGTATGTGAAACAGAAAAGAAAAACCAGAAAGTCCAGTTGCCTCTTGAAAAAAAGCATCTTTGGGGTATCCAGCGGCTTATTCAACTGTGGAAGTGTACAGAATACAATAGTATTCATCTTTGGTGTCTATCAGAGATTTCTGTATCATTTTTGTATGTCTGGTGAGGGGAACTGTTTTGGTAAGCCTCTGTCCTTGCAGGGGCAGAGCTAAAAATACAAGATGGCTATTATGACCAGCCAATTGAAGCTTGCTTCTTTTTCATTTGACTTTTTATTTACAGAATAACAGAGTTGGAAGGGAGCTTGGAGGTTTTCTAATCCAACCCCTGCTCTAGCAGAAGACCCTATACCATTTCAGACAAATGGTTATCCTTCCCTCTCCACAGGTACCATTGAACATGCAAGGCAGAGCCAAAGTAGCCTCTTGGAACAGTGTACTGCATCTGTGGCAACTTTTTCAAGAGTCCAAGACATTACTTCAGAACTATGAACTTTTCCTCTTGAGAAACATCAGACATTTTCCTCCCTTGCTTCTGCAGATTAAAACACAGATGAAAATGCCATCTTTTCATCTCTCAACAATAGCTGTAATCCTTTTTTAATATGTGCCGAGCTGCCTTGATTGCATAGGAATGGAAAAACAAAAATTTGTAAATTAAGGCAGAACCCCAGAACCAAAAAAATTCAAGAAATTACTTTCAGACTTGCAGAGAGGAGTAAAAACCGTTGAGTAAAGAAAGTAAGGATTTGAAATTATTTAAAACCACTTTGTGAACAAAGCATCATCAGATCCCCAAAAATGCAAAGAGAAGGACATTTATAGAAGACACAAATGCTACCAATAGACTGAATACTTACTATGTTGGCCAGGGACGTGCACTCACTAGAGGCAGGGGAGGCAGGGCCTCACCAGTCTCCTCAGGAAAAGGAAGGAATTTTAAATATTTTTTCTAAAATAATTAAGGCCAAGCTAGTTGCTACCAGACTTCAACTCACAGTGATTTGGAGTGTACATAGTGTTTAAGTATAGAAGGAGGCCAGAGAACTCGGGGCCTCCTTTGCATAAGGATTTTTTTGCCTTTTAAGGGTTAACCAAGGGTTAAAGGCAAAAAAATGAGGCCCATAGTTCTCGGGCCTCTTCCTGCAGAGGGCACGTGGTGGCTCTAGGACAGTGTTTCTCAACCTTGGCAACTTGAAGATGTCTGGACTTCAACTCCCAGAATTCCCCAGCCAGCGAATGCTGGCTGGGGAATTCTGGGAGTTGAAGTCCAGACATCTTCAAGTAGCCAAGGTTGAGAAACACTGCTCTAGGAGCCACTATCCTAGCCTGCCTGGCCCTGGAGCCTAGCTAGACCGAATCTGGAATTTTGGCGTAGCTGGAAGGTATGTTGGTCAGAGGGAGGGGGCAGGGGGGAGGAATTCAATTTATTTGTAATGTAATTGTCATTTGTTTTTATTGTCTCTCTGTTTGTGTGTGTGTCTGTTTTTTAACTTCACTCAAACAAACTCTCTCTCAATTTGAGAGAGAGTTTGCTTGAGAAGAGAGGGAAGGAGCAGACGCAGGGAGGGGAGCCTTGTTTGTTTGAGAAGAGAGGGGCAGCCCTCTCCCCCCCCATCCTGCTCCCCTCTTTCTTTCCTCCTCCTCCTCTCCCCTTTCTTCGCCGGCTGCCACCTCGCCCCCCTCCGCCTCCTCCGTCCCCCCCGCTGTGTCCACCAGGCGTCTCGCGTTTATGGCGGGCATAAACACGAGACGCCTGGCGGACACAGACTTGGGGATGGAGGTGGGGGGGGTGAGGAGGAACCGCGGAGGCGAAAGGCGAAGAGGGGTGGAGAGGGTGTTTGCAGCCCTGGTTCCGTCTCCCAGCCAGCAGCCCCAGGAGGAAAGGGTGAAGAGGGGTGGGGGGGGGTGTTCCAAGAAGCCCCCTCCCCTTTTGGGCACTCCGCAAGGCCTGCCGGAGCTCTGGGAGAAAGCAGCGGGAGCGGAATGCTGTCCTCTATTGCCGGAAAGTCCGGCGAGGGAAGCGGGGCTCGTGGAGACTCGCTCGCAGCTGGCTTCTCTGGGGCGGAGGGGGGGCGATAGAAACGGAGCGGATCGCAGCAGCAAGAGGATCTTTGGAGACAACAGTGGCTCGATTTATATGGCAAGGCAAGAAAGCACGAATTAAAGCCCAAATATTGCAAAAACGTAGAGAACTGGGAGGCTTCGGAGTACCCAACTGGGAAGCATACTATAATGCAGCAATTATGACATGGGTGAAGGATTGGGTGATTTTGAGTAGAAGGCGCCTATTGGCTATAGAGGGACATGACCTCCCTCAGGGATGGCATGCCTCCCTCTGGCAAGAAAGAGACACCCCCCATAGGTACTTCATGGGACATTATATTCGGAAGATTTTGATGGGGGTCTGGGAAAAGATGAGGAAAAAATACTATCTTAGGGTTCCGTGCTGGTTGGCACCATTAGAGGCCTTAACGCATCCCAGTGTATTTAATTGGACAAGAAACATAACATATAAAGACATCATGACAGAAGATGGCAACATGAAAACAAAGATGGAATTAGAGCAGCAGGGCAGGAATCTGGAATGGTGGGAATATTTACAGGTTAGAAACAGGTTTAAAAGTGATAAGGCACGTTTTGGGATCTACCCAAACCCTCAGGGGCTAGATAAGATTTTGTTTGGTGGAGACAAGAAAATGTTATCGAAGATTTACCAATTTTTGACCTGCCAAGATGCTAATGAAGAGATGGACAAAAGCCTTCTAATAGCATGGGAGAGAAACTTTGGCTATGAAATTGAAATGGGCAAATGGTGGGATCTATGGAGTAAGACCATTAAACTTACAATATCTACAGCATTCAAAGAAAACATATACAAGATGGTTTATAGGTGGCACTTCCCCCCCCCCCCACGAGGTTAGCCAAGATGTTCCCTGGGTTTTCTCCATTGTGTTGGAAATGTGGAAGAAAGGATGGCACATTCTACCATATTTGGTGGTCCTGTACTGAGGCCACGAAATACTGGAAAAGGATTAAAAAATGGCTAAAAGAGGTTACCGGGGCAAACATGGAATGGAGACCCGAGAACCTTCTACTAAGCATTAAACCAGAAAACATAAGCAGTTCAATATGGCATTTGAGCCTACATATAATTGTGGCCGCAAGAATAACTTATGCACAATTTTGGAAATCCACTACCATTCCGTCGGAAGATGCTATAATTAAAAAGATCTATGAATGTGCAGAAATGGACAGAATGACGGGTTGGCTGAGGGACAAAGGAGAGACGGAACATTATCTTAGCTGGAACTTATGGTATATGTGGGTGACAAGGAGAATAGCAGGGACTTAAAATGGGGAAAGTTAAAAGTGAACATGGATATTGTAATAGATCCCTGAATGAGAAGATGTGGCTTAGAGACCTAACAATGAGGAAGGAAAGAAAAAAGTTGGGCTGTGAATGACTGTCACCGCGGGGGGGGGAGGGGAGGGGGGGGTTGTATGTTTAAAATTGTATTTGTATTTGTATGTTTTACTCTTTAAAAAATGTATAACTAATGAATGCCGATACAAAAGGCTGTATATTTACTTTATATTGTTATGTATGTGTTGTCTTTTCTTATGTTGTTGTGTTTTTCTTTCTGTTTTTAAAGGTAATAATGTTTAATAAAAACTATTTTTAGATAAATAAATAAATAAATAAATTTCTCTGCACAAGTATTCCTTGAATTCTGGAACCTAAAAATTGTGTCATTGTTAAGACTACAATCCTGTTGATTCTTTAAACACTGTTTGCTCTTTGACAGAAGTGAAATACGAATGGGGTAGTTTATGTACAAATGAACAATGATAGCCAGTCTTCATTACCTGAGGTTCTTTTTCTACGTATACTTTGTATGTGAGTGCACATAAATTTGCTCTTCTCATAAATTACATTGAAAATTTACATTGAGGTTAAAACATAATATATCTAGGCACACAGCTGTAACTATTGAGAGCTGTCTACTAGGAGAATTCTGGTACAGGCTAACCAGAGGTGGGTTCCTACCAGTTCGGACGGTTCAGCTAAGTACCATATTTTTCGGAGTATAAGACAAACCGGAGTATAAGACACACCAAGGTTTTGAAGAGGCAAATTAAAAAAAAGTTTTTGCACTCTGCAAATCTCCCAAAATCGGCCCATTTTTCAAAAATAGGGGCATGAATAGCCCTTAGGAGGCTTGTACAGTGTTCCTGGGGGTGGGGGTAGGGCAAAAACAAGCAAAAATGGCTCATTTTTCATGAAAACAGGCCCATTTTTGTCAAAAAAAGGGCATTAGGAAGCTTATAGAATGCTCCTGGGACTGTGGGGGGAGGGGCAAAACCAAGCAAAAAACAGGCCATTTTTTGCTCATTTCTGCCCTTCCCAGCTGCCAGGAGCTCTCTGAAAGCCTCTTACAAGCTATCCACAACCATTTTGGTGAAGGGGCAGGGTTTCAGGAGGCAAAAAAACTGCTGTATTCAGTGTATAAGACGCACCCAGATTTTCAGCCTCTTTTTTGAGAGAAAAAGGTGCGTATCTGAAAAATATGGCAAGTAGGAACTTAGCCAGCCACGCCCCTGAACCGGTTCTATTGGTGACACCATAGGCACCACCATCATTTTTTTACTACTGTGCATGCGCACATAGAATGCATCAAGTGTGCACACATGCAAAGCATGCACGTGCGCAAAATACATCCCTAAGCGAACCGGCAGTAACAGAAGCCGGAACCCATCCCTGAGGCCAACCAAAGAATTTATCCATGTTTGTAAAAAGTTATTTAAGATGTATCAATGTTACATTATTTATATAGGGTTTGAAGCAACATTAAGGTAAACTGAAGGATGAGAAAAACAACAAATCAAGCAAACATTTTCACAAGATTATTTGTACTTGCATTAACACACCAGGAAGAAATGCCAAGGAATAATCCACAAGCTAAGATCTTTGTGATCTTAATAAGCACAAAAATAAGCAAAGTGCAAGTCTGCAGCACCAAAGTTCCAATTCACCTTCTATTTCAACAAAGCATAAAGATGAAAAGGATAATTTGGCACAGCATAATTGTATGAATGGAAAATCAAACTAGATTTTGCTATTAATCATCTCAGAGTGTAATGTTATACTTATGCGTACTTCCAGGGAATAAGAGCTATAGTCTAATTAAATGATCTAATGATATTTAAATGTGGGAGAGGGTTTAATCATAATGTTGTAGTAAAGTGCTCCATAGTTATAGCACAGATACAGAGTTGTAGTAGGGTTCATTGCTAAAGAGGGCTTTCTGAAAGGATCACATGTCTTCCTTCCAGAGTTGGGAATCACTTACCTTCCCACCAGTTTGCAAATATGAGCATGCTCTGCGCATGCGCATTGCTTGCACATTATGTCAGGGCAGGTAAAAAAACCGGAGAGAACTGGCTGAATACCACCCCTGCTTCCTTCCCCGATGGAAGTAGGATTGCAGAATTTTTAGTTTGCCTACTAATTATTTTTGGTTGCATTTTACTGTATCACACTTACTCAATGAATATTAAAATATAGTCCCTGTTGCTAGGTTGAAATGCTTAAATGATTTATATTTTAAATTATAACCCACTTCTGAAAGAAACACGTGGCTCCCAAGATGAGAATTAACATAAACTCAACTGACAATGCAAATTGATTTACATTTCCAGGTCTTTTGTCTACTTAGACTGAAATAGTGATTTCAATATTTACTAAAGTAAGTGAATATTAAGTCTAATAAACTTATTGGGACCAGGGAAGAACAAACAAAGACAATATTATACTTTAAAAGAATCTAGGGAAACCTTTCTACCAATGATCATTACATTTAAAACATTTTACTTCATTGTTTAGATTTGTAAACAGAACAACTAAGCTCAAAGAACACCAAGGACCTCTCATTTCAACCCTGAGCTACAAATATTCTCCTTTATTGGTACTTAAATGCCCGTTCGGTCTATTCAAACACAGTTACAAGAAAATAGTTGCTCTGACAGAGTACATCCCACTGCACACATGAGAATAACTTCAGAGTAAATTTGTTGAATTTACTGTTATCATGAATTTGGTGTTATCTGCAAATGTGATCATGTGAATTTACTGTTATCATGAATTTAAATATAAACTATTAACATCAGCATTATAAATATCTGTTAAAAATTTCCTCATGATGAGTTCAGTGGCAGGAGTGGATTCCGGCAGCCACTACTGCTGGTTCAGTCCTGGGCGCACACGCTTTGCACACACACGCAATAAAATGAAAAATGGAGAATCAGTTCTTGGGTATGGCAGGCCTGGGTCACTGCCGGTTCCAGTGACGCAGGCCGCCAAACCACTACGGGTTCAGCCGAATTGGTCCGAACTGGTAGGAACCCACCACTGTTTAGTGGGGATTACTTCTAAATTCTGGATTCAGATTTGCAATCTTCTTTATGAAATAAAGTAATAAGAACATATTTATCTACAACTAAAATGGCATGTAAGTTCCAAAAAGAGCACCTCCGCTCTAAAGAAGTGTAATTTCATGCATGCCTGTGTGGGAAGTTATCATCCAGCCCTCTCCCAGAAAAATGAAATATCCTAGGAAATATTGAAAAGGCAGAATATTTCTCTGGATGTGAAAAGAAAGAAACATGCTTTAAAAGACAGAATAGTTGCCTATAGCTTTCTGCCCATCCACACTTTGTCAATAGGCCATTGAGAAGGCCAGGCTAGCCCACTTTACATAATAAAGACTTCCCCACTGCAACTGTAGGGGGAAGGGATATTACTCAACTCTCCACATGGCATCTGATAACTCATACCTGTATTCAAAACAGCCTAGAGAGTAGCCCCCTGCATGGCACCATGGGAGTCTGACAACCAATCAGAATACATTTCTTACACAGGAACAGGAAACAGAGAGGTGGGACTGAACAGGTTATAAAAAGCCTAGCAAGCCCCTCCCTCAGCCCTTCTCTTCTTCTCCACCTACATTGAAGCATGTGATCACCTTTTCTGTACATGGCTCAAGCCATGTGGCCCTGTCCAACAATAAACCATCTTTCCAAGCAGCCTCCATGTCTCCAGTGTCTTCTTCCACACTTGGAGCTGAACCCAGAAGGACATTTCTTTCAACACCTGGTTTGAATTTGCGTATCTAGATGCAAAATATTAATTGAAGCAACAAATTACATGAAATAATTGTCAATGGGAGAACAAAGTAACCGGTTTGAGGGTGTGAAACAAATGCCTAGTAATCAGGAAATAGCATTTACATAAACATGGGTTTTAAGGATGAATCATTAATTTTGGGAGCAATACTGACTTCCAGAGAGGTTCCTTTATTAGAAAATTGTATTTTAACTAGCAGCGTGTGATTTTTAAATGCTTTGGAATCCAGTTAATCCATTTGGTGTTTGAATATTTGCAATTTAATCTGTTTCCATGAGTACCACTGCCTTTCCGCAGGGAGAATGCCAGGCTTTCCTTGTTAATGCTTTACCCTCATTTGGCTTCCCAAGATGCCAGTCTTGAAAGTGCTCTCTCAGCAGTGCACAACCAGGCCAAGGCCCTTCTTTGTGTCTTTAAAGCAAGGGCCTCTCAGAGGAGACCCTTTCCCCTGAAAACTGGCAGGAGATATTCCCACCGCTTTAAGGCAGAAAACACAAGGTAATTTAAATATATGGTAAGCCCTTAGAAACAAAATCCCCATGGAAAGTTCAGCTATGTAACTAAACTTTTGCTTACCTCTTTCCTACTGGGAAAGTAAATGCAGAATATTCAGAAGGTGGGAGACGTGCAATGTGTATGTGTAGATGAGGAGGAAGAGGAGGGGGGAGGGGGAGAAAAGAAGAAGAAGAGGAGGAGGAGGAGGAAGGAAGGAAGGAAGGAAGGAAGGAAGAAAGGAAGGAAGGAAGGAAGGAAGGAAGGAAGATTGGAAGCTGTAACTCCAATGTACATGGATGATATCTAATTGAACATGATTTATCCACATAATAAGCTCCTGGATCCTTATTATAATCTATTTGCATCTGTACATCAATCTATTGTAAGGTGACCAGATTTTCAGATTGGAAAAGAGGGATGCCCTTGACCCGGGGGGGGGGGGGGGGCTTGATTTAAAAAAAAAAAATTGTCAAAAGGTCACCCCAGGACACTGAAACCAGCATAAATACGAATCTGTTGCCAAACAAAATTTTGATCACGTGACCATGAGGATGCTGCAACGGTCGCTAAGTGTGAAAAATGGTCACAACGGTCGCTAAGTGTGAAAAATGGTCATCAGTCACTTTTTTCAATGCCATTGTAACTTTGGTCACTAAATGTGTCCCCCTCCTCAAGACTCCTCACTTAGCTACCATCAGAAATACGAATCTGTTGCCAAACATCAACATTTTGATCGCGTAACCATGAGGATGCCACAACGGTCGCTAAGTGTGAAAATGGTCGCTAAGTGTGAAAAATGGTCATCAGTCACTTTTTTCAATGCCATTGTATCTTCCTGATTATTAAAAGTGCAAATTCACTCAGTGTCAATCATGACTCCTGAGTCCATTTCAAAGTATTGTGCATAGAAATTTTTAAAATGGCTTGTTTCAATTTATTTTGGATAGAATCTTTTTTTAAATAGTCTAAGACAATTTTAAGAAAGAATCAACACAGAATACCACTATTTAAAAAAATCATATGCACAATAAATAAAATATTATTTTAAAATACATTAAAAAAAGAAAAGAAAAAACCCGGCTCACTTACCAGCAGGCAGACAGAGTCAGCAGATCTTTGTAGCGATGGATGGAAGCACACAGGGAGCCTATACTCCTTACAGTAAATGACTCATCTGGAAACAAGCCAATAGCATTTTTTGTGCTTTCAAATTTACAGATGTTCCAAAATCAGCTTAAAGTCCAAATATTTAAAGACCACCCCCCTCAAAGCTATCTTACCAGAGCTTTAAATATCTTCTGGGGAGGCCCTGCTAATAATCCCATTCATGACAAAGGTAGGGCTTTCTCAGGAGGAAGGTCTCAGCTGGTGCCCATCCTTTGGAAACCTCCTCCAGAGCAGAGAGCCCTAACCTGCTGTCCATTCAGGAAGGCTGTACAAATTATTCTGTCTTCTAGAATCTAGAGCCATTGGGATTTAATATGGTTTTATCACTGGATTTTCTTTTTATTGTTTTTGTGGAATTGTTACAATGATTTTATAATAATATAATTTTATTTGGCATTTTTGTTGCTGTAAACTGCTGAAAGCCCCTGATAGAATACAAATTATTTAATAATAAATTAGGAAATGTGTAGCTGTTTTCTACACATTGGTTTGTTTGAACAGCTGAAATCAAGCCTGTTCACCCAAGGCAATTCTAGGGTAACATGTGCTTCAGGACAACCTCCCTCTTAGACTGCTTTTTAAAAATGAATTATGCCTTGCTTTTTCTATATTATCTTCACTGACACTGTTAGTTTTATTGTTTTCTTGAAGAGATATTTTATTATTCTTTTGTAAATCCTTTTGGATTTTTTCATGAAGAATTCCAGTATAAAAATAAAAAAACAACACCATAGAGTAAGCTATCTTTTTCAAATACACTTGCAGTGGCAACCTATTACATATTACCTGGCAAAAGAAATCAGTGTTTCTTAAAATCTCTCCTTGGAGTCCAGAGGGTCAGACCCAATCAAGGGTACTCAAAATTCAAATTTGCCAGCCTATGTTGAAATCCCATCAACAATTGTGAGAATCCACAGTAGCAGTGAATACTTAGATTTCAATATTTAATGCAATACATATTGATAAATATAACCCATACAAACAAACACCATTTTGGGATCCTGAGAGAAATTTTTTAAAACAAAGACAGTAATATAGAATACAATAGATTGTATTTGTTTCAGAAGTTCCTCTTTTTGGCTTGGTTCTTTAATCCAGAGATACGGAATTTGTGGGTCCTTGATATTCTCTGTGATTGGCTGTTTTCAGAGGGCAGCAAGACCACCCAGTTCAACCCTGAGCTACGCACATTTTTTTCTATCACACAATTTAATAGCCTAGGGCCACATGTGACTCATGGAAGCCTTCAGTTTGGTCCAGCACAGCTCCCTATAGGTCAGAAATTAAAAAGTTTGATGCGATACAAAAGGGAAATGATTCAATCCATTGGGATGAATATTATTTGCTATGTTTAATTAATTAGTATAAATTAATTCAATTAAAATTTATTTTTTGTCCTACATCTGTCCATCCTGGCTCTGCCCATTTTTTTGGAGAACGATCTCTGGAATCCCATTCAGTGCTCACTAGGAACCTCAAATTACTGCATGCTGCTGCTATAAACAATTGTAAACATGCATGTTATTTGATCTATATTTGACTACATGCCTACTCAAAAATAAAAAGTTATGAATATGAGTACTCTTTTTGATGGGGGGTACATCTTATAGAACAAGGAAAGTTCAAGTAAATATGTGTATAAATAGATCTGTGCTGCAGGCTATTTAAAGCTGGATGCAAGATATGAAAACACTGCAAACTATTGTTCAAGATAATTTGAGAAAAGGGAATCATTCACCAAGAGTGCTAATAACTACTGCTAAGTAGGCATTCTACATGAACCTGCAATTTTATTGCTATAATATTTATTATTAATTTAAAAACTCAGCCAAGATTCAGGCGGCTAACACATACAACTGTAACATATTTTTCTCTCTACACTATACAGCCTTCTGATGCATGAAATGAAACTCTTACTCTTAACTCAGACTATAGGCACACAATCTTTCCAGTAGTTCACATACTAGTTGGTAACATCTTAATTTGAGGCTTGATTGGAACATTATACAGAAGTTATTGAAAGACAGTAAAATGGACATCAACAATCTCACACCCTGCTCAAAGTTGTGACAGCAAGTTTAAATTTTTGACCTTAACTATCAAGAAAAAAAACAATTTTAAAACTGGCATGTCAGTGACTTCTTAAAAGTCAGGATGCCTGGTCAAGATTAAATTGCAGGTAGATTTCTTATCACTTTCTAAAAAGAGAAAAATTCAGAACATAACAAATAAAAGGTTGTGAATTTCACAGATGAGACAGAAAACCACAAATGGGCAAATATGATCTAGAAAGGCATGACTCTCCCATATTATGGGAATCCCATAAGCCCTGCAGATGTTCATAATGAAATTATATTTAACTATTTGGGACAGAAAGACAACACAGACTATTTTTTTAAAAAAAATCACCAATATCACACCATAAGATTCTTTATCTTTTCTTTGCAACAATTCCTAATGGCACAAGAAATCTCCATCAATATCTATCCCCAAGAAGAAAACTCTTCTTTCACAGCAAAATAATGTAGAAAAATTACAAACAATAACTCTTTTCAGCTTTATGCACCACCCCAGTAAACACAAATGTTTGATCAGAAAAAATATGTCCAAGATATGAGCAATAAGCTATACACCATGATTTAGGAGTTTGATTTTTTTCAAAAATAAATGCTAAAATACTAAACTGTATATGCACATTTAGGTAAATAGTGTTCTGTATACCCTCTCGGAGGCGGCGATCGATCCCAATCACGAACGGACTCCGCGGCAGGGTGGGGGCAGCAGCGGCAGCCGCCCGCAGATAACCTCCACGCGGTTCAGGGGCTTCTGCCGGGCGGCGGGAGCCCCGGAAGCGAGAGGAAGTTGTCTGCGGGCGGCAGAAGCGCCCCAACCTCTCCTCCTGCTGCGGCGATCCATTTTGATTCACGAACGGACTCCACGGCAGGAGGAGAGCTGGGGGCGCTGGCAGCCGCCCGCAGACAACTTCCAAGCGGTTCAGGGGCTTCTGCCGGGCGGCAGAAGCGCCCCAACCTCTCCTCCTGCCGCGGCGATCCATTTTGATTCACGAACGGACTCCGCGGCAGGAGGAGAGCTGGGGGCGCTGGCAGCCGCCCGCAGACAACTTCCAAGCGGTTCAGGGGCTTCTGCCGGGCAGCAGGAGCCCCGGAAGCAAGAGGAAGTTTTCTGCGGGCGGCTCCCAGCGCCCCAACCTCTCCTCCTGCCGCGGCGATCCATTTTGATTCACAAACGGACTCCACAGCAGGAGGAGAGCTGGGGGCGCTGGCAGCCGCCCGCAGACAACTTCCAAGCAGTTCAGGGGCTTCTGCCGGGCGGCGGGAGCCCCGGAAGCAAGAGGAAGTTGTCTGCGGGCGGCTGTCAGCGCCCCCAGCTCTCCTCCTGCCGCGGCGAGTGGAAAATTCGATTAGAATTAGATTACTCACCAGTCAGCGCAGCTGCAACCTCTTTCGTCTTTTGGCGAAAGGAAATGGAGACTCGCGCAGGCGTGCTGAAAATTTCCCATCCCAGCCAGCTCACTGATTGGCTGGAGTCCAGGCCAATCCAATCAGTGAGCGGCAGGCTGGGCTGGCTTAAATTTGTAGGTAGTAGGTAAAAGGCTAAAAGCACGCTTTTTTTGGCGCTCGCAGCTCCCGCCCATCAGCTGCTAGCTTGCTGGGCTGGCTCATCTGGTAGGATAGAGAACAGAACGATGAGCCAGCCCAGCAAGCTAGCAGCTGATGGGCGGGAGCTGCGAGCGCCAAAAAAAGCGTGCTTTTTAAAAAAGCATGCGGGACGCGGGAAAATGCATTGGAAAGCGGGGGTGTCCCGCCAAAAGCGGGACGTCTGGTCACCTTAATCTATTGTTAAAAACTAATGGGGCAAAGAAACAAATTTCTAATTTAGAAGAGATATCAGTTGATCACTAGGGAGTGGAATGAAAATTCTCCAGGGTTTTCACAGTCAGTGGTATACTGTATGTAGACAAATAGCAGTTGCTTTGAGAAGTACGTATCATCTCTTGCAACCCACGAGCACTTTAACTCTAAAGTCTGAAGTGGATACAACCCAAACAAATCACAGATTTTTGTTGTTGTTGTTGAATGAATGTCACAGAGATGCCCACAGGCTCACATTGCATGGTGTGCTTGCTGGAGTCAGTAAAATCTAAGCAGACACCAGTTGCTTAACACATTTCTTTTATGCTTATGCTAACAGAGTAATCCCAATAGGCAAGGTTCATGTTTGTGTAGGTTACTGATTTTTTTATTCCCAGCACCTGTATAGTCCTTCCTTCCACCTATCCACTGTAATTCTGCAGCTTTCAGCAAGAGCCCACCGGATAGAAGCTTTGCACAGCAGGATGCTTGCTAAGTAAATAATCAGAATCAGCAGGTTTCAAGTCATACAGGCACCTGATAAGTAGCCTGTTTTGTTGAGGGTTCAGTATAAAAACCTAAATCCCCCTAACCTGTAGCTGCTGGTAGAGTCTCTTGGTTTGCATACACAATGGGTCCCTTTTCTCTGTTTTTCTTTTGCTTGGCTACAATGGGATATCTCATTGAAGCTGTACCAGTGGTAAGTATTGTTTAAGTGGCACCTTTGCCTTTGTGTGTATCATTAAACAATTGCTGTAGGAAAATCCATGATATCAATTCTATCTTTTGATCACTGCATTTTTATCCAAAGTATTTTAGGCATAAATTTCTTTCAAATAACTGAAATAGAGGTTTAAAACAATCTACCTTAATGTATGAAATGTGTTTTTCCTTTTATACATTTTTAGAATAATTTATTTTTAGTAATATTTTTAGTTTAATTAAAAGGAGTTAAGATGTTGGCACAGATGTGAATGTCTTGCATATTGAATTAAATTCTACAGATAAATTTGATAATTCATTTCCAACTCAGTACAATGAAATTGGATTGACTTTTAGGTAAAGAAACTGGGAAGTCTTGACTATGAGTTATTTGCATCTGTAACCATACCCTGTTCACTGTGTGGTTTTTGTAACATCTACAACATTGGATAGAATGAATATTCATAAATCAATGCCTGTTGCAGAATTAGCATGGGGGATCGGGACACTGTTTCAGTTGAGAGGAGATATGAAAAAGGTGTTATCAGGATTTTGTGTATCTGTGTACATATGTTCTAAATATCAGTTTATAAACAATATCTCAGAGTTGCATTCTATTTCTATGCTAATTTAACTTAGCTCAAACTAGGGCTAAAAGAAATCCTTTAAAGTGCATGAGTAAAGCAAAGTCTATGGCTCGCAAAACAGGCTATATCCTACCAAAACTCTAATAGAAATCTCTTTTGCTGTATCAAGGAACCCCATAGTTCTGCTGATTCAAAGTGTCCTCTGATGGTGAAAGTCCTTGATGCAGTTCGAGGAACCCCAGCTACCAACCTCCCAGTAAAAGTGTTCAAAAAGGGTGAAGATGAGGCCTGGAAGGAGTTTTCCAGTGGGTAAGACCACATGAAAAGTGTCGGATAGAATCCATTGATCATGCTATATTTCCTTTTCAGATGGAATGTATTAATAACACAAACCTATCAGCCACAAGCTTTCATTGTTTATTATTTTTTAAGGATTGTAGATGTGGTGTTTCCTCAGAACTGTGCTATTTTAGCATGGTGATGGCACTATCTCCTTCCAAATCCTGGGAGGAAGTAGGTGCAAAATAAGGGTTCCTATTTATTTATATGAATTGTTACCTTTAGTACATTGTTTTATAGATGTAACTAATAGCAAGAACTTTTTAAATTTAATATAATCAGGCATTTCTGTATTAATGATTTCAAAAAAAGAATCTGGTGTAACAACCCTCCTCATTCTAGACAATCTAGAGATCTATCAAGTAATTTAGATAGATGAGTGTTACAATATTGATCAGCTTTGATATGGGCTTAGAGATTAACTATTTTTTCAGTGTAAAAAAAGATTCGAATGGATGCAGAAAATATAGTGTGACCTAATACCAAAACCTCATATACCAATTTGAAAATAAATCTCATTGGAATCAATGTTTTGCTACCAGGTGGTTGGGCATACAACACTTACATTATCTTAAATATGAGGATTTCTGATTAACTGACATGATTTTTTAAATCTTCCTTAGCATCAGCTCCAAAACATTATGAATCTTAGTTCAACATCCACATACAGAATTCCTCCCCCTGTATTTGGTTTCCCTATTAATAAAAAAACAAGTTAATTGTCCAGAAGCTAGTAATTTTGGAGCATTGCAATTTTGATGGAAGTCCCATTCTTTTCAGTGGATTGCTACAGTCTAACTCTGGATCCATCCCATGGCCAAAATAAAACAATATGCTATTTGTTCTGAGTAAAGCTATTGACTATATTACTCTCATATATTAATTTAAGGAAAACAAATGAATTTGGAGAAATCCATGAACTTATCACTGATGAGTTATTTACCGAAGGCTCATACAAGTTGGAATTTGACACCAGCTCATACTGGAAGGCACTTGGCATTTCCCCATTTCATGAGTATGCTGAAGTGAGTATTTGAAAATATTAAAATATAAGATAAACCACTGGCAAAAAATATTTTTGCCCTAAGGTTTAATTCCTCAAAATTATGATGCAGTTTTTGTTGCAATAATTCCTGCTTTTATATATACATTTATTTGGGGAGGGAAGAAATATAAATTGAAGTGTTTGATAAGTATAAACTTTAAGACCATATTTATTTATTCAAAAATATAAAAGATTCATAATATACATTAAATGTGTTTGCGTTCATGCATGCATATGTGTCTGTATTGATCTATATCTCCATATCCAGCTGGATTTAAAAGTGTGATAAGTTTAATTATTTTCGGGGGGGGCGGTAAAATTTCAGAATGAAAGAAAATAATCAATTTTCTTTAATGCCAATCTTTCTACTTTAGCATTGCTCTCTATCAGATCATTGTGTTTACTAAAAACAGTCCCAAACTTCTCTTCTCTTTTCTTTTTAACAGGTGGTTTTTACCGCTAATGATTCTGGTCATCGTCATTACACTATCGCTGCTCTTCTCAGTCCCTTTTCTTATTCAACTACAGCTGTTGTCAGTATCCCAAAGGAATAAGACCATGCGTAATTCTTTCAAAATTCTATTACACTTTTGTAGTAATATTTTGAAGGAGGTAGTTAATTTGCACTATCAACGGCTTGCTTCCTGCAATAGTATGTAACTGCTACTGCTTAGCTATTTTTTAATACATCAATAAATGTTCTCTAAATATGTGTGGTGTGCAACAAACACAATACAGTTCTGTTTAAAGAAACATGAAATACTTTTTTTCCTATGTTGTATTGAACAGGCTCGAAGACATTCAGTAAGCACCAATTTATGAACAATTGTGATTGTTTTATATCTGTTTAGAATTTGTCCTGTTCTTAGCCAAGCAGTAAATGTATCTGGAAGAAGCAGAGCCAATGGCACAGATGTAACTTTTATCTGGAAAAAGGAGGAGAAATATCTTTAGGGATAGCACAGCAGCAGTTTCCAAATTGGTGAGCTTCCAGTATGTCTGACTATTTTTAATCAACCTTGAAGCCAGCACAGGCAAGCACTAATTACAACTTAAATGAGTGCCTTGGCTGTGCTGGCTTCAGGATTGATTAAAAATAAGACAAGTGATTTGAGATTGGCCAGGTACTTTCAAGAGAGAAATTATTGTTTGCTTGGTAAAAGGAAGATGATGGAGACACAACATAACAAGAGAAAGGGATCAGATGGCAAAACCAGAAATGGAAAGGTGCAAAGGATTGCACAAAGTATGAGAGGTTGAAAAGCTGTGGCATGGAAACAGAAAATGGCAAAAAGTGCATCTGATAGTCATTCATATTTGAACTAGTGACCCTGAATGGATGACCTGTGTGTCTGTGATTAAAGACTGATTCACCATTTCACCTTCAAGCCAAATTCTGGGATGCATTTCTTGGCATTTAACTTCATCTGTTGATTTTAACATGAAATGGGTTTTATTAAAACAGTGACTTCAGAAGAAGGATTTCATGTTCTGAGGTTCAAACTTAATCTCTACTTTGCGTTTTTGTGCAAGTTCCCTTTCTGTGTTACCACAGTATATGTGGATAGGCACCACAGGATTCCTTTTGTTAACTTTCATCTCTATGGCAGCCATTCTGCCACAGCATCCATCACATTTTCTGAAGATCCCTATCCCAAGAGCCCCAAAGATTAGAGGTAAACAAAACCATAGTCTGTAGCACACTGTATTTTAAAAAAAAACCAATGGATTTTAAAAGTATAAATATTTTAATGAGCAAGTAAGTGATAGCATAATTCTGTACAGTACTCAGAACTTGTTAATACATTTAATGTGCTGCTTTCACCTGAAAAAATAAGATTAAGTACACTTCGCCTTATGAATACCATTTTTCTCATTTACATATAAAAATCAAACAATGTTTCACTCATTTGAAGACCCGGACCTAAAATCCAAGACAAATAAAACCCACTACAGACAATGAGACAAATGCTCATATCAGCCTAAGATATAGTGTCAGGGGAACTAAAGAAAAACACAAAATAATTAAGGTTTTCGTAAAAGCAAGTTCTCCAAGCTGAATTTCAGCATCTAGTGATTTCATCAACAAACTCATGTACTTTTCATAGCAGCACCAATTGTTCAGTGACCTTTCAAAATTATGAAAGTATTAAATAATAAAACTTAAGACCAATCCCCAAAGTTGCAACTGTTACAACTCCCCCAAATCACCTGATTGTAATTTCTGCTTGGCAATTGGCATGCATGTATGATGGCCACAGTGTCCCATGGTCACATGTCCACCATTTGCAACCTTCTTTTTCAGCTTCCGAGAAACAACGGAGAAGCCAGCAAGAAGTCACAGTCATATCATCATGCTTAATGACTATATGTGCTTTACATAATGATCATAGCTGGAATTGACAAACTGTCAGGCTCAATTATATGATTTTTCACTTCATGATAACACAGCTTAGCAATGGTACTGCCTGTCCCAATTGCAATCAGTAAGTGAGGGTTATCTATAAAAAAGTGATTTGTTATTGCCTTCTTTTCTGATTGGAGCTTGCCCACCTATTAACCAGGACTTGATCTAGACTGAGGACTGTGCTTAAACTAGATCAAAAGTACGTAACCACTTACTAGACCTTCATTAACTACATGAATTTTAGTGTTTCAACTGAAATGTATTTGTCTTACTCATGACAAATCTATTCTATAGTACAGGGCACCCTGCTTAAACCAGAGAACAAAACCAGGCTGTCAATGATTCTACACTAGAGGTCAAGAAAATAAATGACTCCCAGCTCCAAATACAAATTAATTTAAACTATCATGGCATATAAAGATCTATTACAGAATGGTATAATTGAGCAGAAATTTTATCATTTTTCTTTCCTGGAAGGTTAAAATATAATTTTAAAGTGTATGCAAACATGCCTATTCCATACAGTTTTTATGAAGCTTATGTATCAAGTTGGCGATATTTAAGACAAGCCATTCCATTCAAATCATGTAATACATCATACAGAATTGAATTAGGACAGGATGTTATAAATACCATGTTTAGCTTTGCAAAAATCTACTAACTGGGTATTGAAAAAAAGTGTATAGAATATAGTATCTAGATTTAAAGGTTAAGGATTTTTTTTGCCTGCTTGATTCATTTAATTTTGTCAAAATTATGTATTTATCTGCCCCTTTGTTCCATTTTAATATCTTCAAATTACAAATTATTTGGAATGATAGACATCACTTTTTTATATTTAATGAACAGCCTACAATCAGTTCTTATGCTGATGCTGTAAGGAGAAAACGAAGTACTTTTTATCCCAAACAACTGCAAGATACCTACAGAACTAATCCATAATGTAAATTACATCTGAATCCATTTTATTCTTTTTTAGATGTTGAACAATGCATTTTTCCACTTTGAAAGGAAAAAGAAGTAATTCTTTGGTTCTCAAATGTTTAATCTTGGTTCATAATTACATTCAACATAGAAATACCTGTATTAGAACAGAGTGATTCTCTCTGTAAAGATAATGGCTCAAGTATTCAAAGAAGAGTACTCAAAAAGGGATGCCGTATGTCAATCATCATCCAGTCCAATAAAAATTAGAATTAAAAATACCTACATTTTGTGTACTGGGCACAAAAAACAAGAACAAAATAACTTTGTAAAATAGTGGCCAAGTTCACCCCATGTTGAAGTCATAAACAGAAGAATCTTAGCTTGTTGCAGAAAAAGACCGTTGGCTTACCTGAACGGTCGTTCTCGGGGCACTGCGAAGAGAGCCCAAATGCTGGGTTAACACAGCCTATCTGCCCTTGGACTGAGTGATGTTTTTCTTGACCACGCCTCCCTTTGCCTGCACATGCTCAATTCGAAAACGAAGGAACCGTCCTGTAATCAATTACAGTCAATACAGCCGCATCGTTCAATACTAACACCCGGGTGGGTTTGGGCTCTCTTCGCAGTGCCCTGAGAACGACCGTTCAGGTAAGCCAACGGTCTTTCTCCAGTGCACTGCTCAGAGAGCCCAAATGCTGGGACATGCCCAAGCTATTGAGTCCCAGGGTGGGGAAGCGCCGAAGCCTCTGGCATTTCAGCCACTCTTTGTAATACTCTTCTGCCAAAGGAGGCTTCAGCTGAGGCAAAGGTGTCAATCTTATAGTTTCTAATAAAGGCCGTGGGGGAAGCCCAGGTGGCCGCTCTACAAATGTCTAGGATAGAGGCCTGGGTTGCCCAGGCTGCAGACGTTGCAGCGCTCCTGGTGGAGTGAGCGGTGATTCGTCTCGGAGCCGTCTTGCCCTGGTGCTCATATGCCAGTTTGATGCAAGCACGTAGCCAACGTCCCACAGTGTGAGAGGAGACCTTGCGGCCCAGGGACGCAGGGAGGAAGGAGACAAAGAAAGCCTCTGACCGGCAGTAGTCCTTTGTTCTCTTTACATACGTGCGCACGGCCCGTCTCATGTCCAGCTTGTGCCACTCACGCTCCTTAGGGTGAGAAGGATGGGGACAGAAGTTGGGCAAAATAAGTTCTTGAGTCCTGTGAAACAGAGAGTTAATTTTCGGAGCAAATGACGGATCAAGTCTCAATATTACTCTG